>NC_061087.1:32596800-32657299 GCF_015104395.2 Macrobrachium nipponense | reverse complement strand
TTTTTTTTTCGCGCTGTCATATACATATTCCAATATTTATATATGCTAATGATATTTTTTTTCATTTCTGATGGTTGCATACTAAACTTCAGGCAATGACAAAAAAGGAGCCAAAAATTCACTCTTAATCTTGAAAAATGACAATTTGTCGAAAATTGCATTTTTCCTAACTATACAAACCTGAGGTCCTTTAACAATAGGTAAGGTAACTAGCGGCAGCTGGGACGGTCGTAAGCTTCGAACAAGGGGAGAACGGTAGTTAACTGCTTGTCCGATCGTGCGCGCGGCCCGCGCGCCCGAGAGGTGAAGAATCACTTTTGCTTTAGGCCCATGCAAAAAGTTGCAGAGTGAGGGGTGGCATGAGGTGGGACTATATGTAAAGGACCTCAGGTTTGTATAGTTAGGAAAATGCAATTTTCGACAAATTGTCATTTGTTCCGATACGTAATACAAACCCTCGGTCCTTTAACAATAGGAAGACTCACTTCTTGGTGGGAGGAATCTGAGTCTTTTTGGTGAACAGACTGGTGTTCGTCCAACCTGGAGTGCCTCCCTGGTCGTAAGAGCAAGGGAGGGATCCAAACCTCTGTCCGATTGATCGGGGTGTGCACCGCAGGATCAATGGTCAGACCTCTGGGCCAAGTACTAAGAGAGAGGCAAGCGTATCTCTTCGTACCAGCAAGCAAGAACTTGTTCCTGTTTGCAAGAGACAATCATAAAATGATGGGTTTGTCTCAATTTGGCATCCACTTCCTCCCCTTGTTGTTTGGAGGAAGTGGTGGATATTTACTCCTATCCCTACTGAAAGGGATAGGATGGTGCTCTATTGAGTAGCTCACCTGCATCTCGTCCTTACCCAGCAGGGTGACGACCGTGTCCCTCTACCCAAAGGTAGAGGGAGAGAAAAACAAGATGGGAAGAGGAGCCAGTCACACTCTCATTCCTCATCCATTCTTACGGTCACACCAGGACTCGATGCTGTTCAGCCTGCGAGGTCTGGGTTAACTACACAACGTGTTGAGCAACCACCACGGTTCCCAAGGAAAAAGATCCAAGGAACTGTGGGCAATATCCTGAAGGTAGAAGGAGGTGCATGCGGTCCGGTTGGACCAGGCGCCTGCCTTCATTACCTGCGCCACGGAGAAGTTCTTGCGGAACGCGAGAGAATGATGAAGAGGCGTCCACTCATCCTCCGGGTGTCGAGTTTCTTCAGACAGCTCCGTCGCACCTTCACAGGACAAAGCAGCATAGCCTTCGTATCGGAGGCGGTGACGTCCATTAGGGAGGGTATTGTGAAGGACTCGAACCAATCGTCAGTTACCGAAGGGTTCTGAGTCTTCGCTACGAAGATCGGTACGAACTCGAGCGTCACAAATCCCCATCCCTTTGTGCTTGACTTCTCAAGAGAAGTCATGCAGTTACCTAAGACGAAAAGAAGGGAATAGTCGTATGACCTATCCCTCTTCTCGACTTTGGTTATGTACATACTCATACTGACAAGCTATTAAGACGAAGTAATGATTGCTCTGGAACAACCGAACTAAGTCCACAGCATAGTTCGTAACTGACTCGGACGCTCTGACAGCTGCCGACTGACTGGTTCGGAATCAGTAGAGGCAAGTTGTCCAAGCATCCGGGTAAGTCACCGTGACCTTCGCCCTTTAAAGAGTTATGCTGAGAGACCAAACAAATAAAATATTTGTTAGTCACCGATGCCGGACGGCGCGGCGATGATTCTCTTAATGCATAAGCTCAAAAGGCGAAAGTCAATTGCCTTCAAAAGACCGAGGTCCCTGATGGCAAGAAAATCTCATAGACGTTGAATCTCAGCTTAAGGAGAAACAACACTATGTGACGTTGAAGACGAAGGTAGGCAATGAATGCAACCTACGTCTTCCAGCTGAATCGAGAGAAGGAATCTCAAGATTCTAAACCTGTGCTTACAAATGACTGAAGAAAACGCTAACCGCCATTTCATTGCTGTCCGTTGTGCAATGAAAGCGGGGCGTCTTCAGTAATGAAACACAGGGGAGAGCCGCTTGAAGAACTGCTTCTCATGGGCTGAACGTTTGGAAGTAGAGCTGGCAGGTGTGGGAGTAGGCGATGTCTTTCAATACATCTGCTAATCCGGGGTGAACAATGAACAATTGTAACACCTCCGAATACAAGATATTTTGAGGACAAACTCAGATTCCGCAAAAATCATTCGCATTATCGGGATACGATGCAGCAAGAGACTATTACAGAATTCTGTTACCGTGCGGTAAACAGAAAGATGAGAGTCGAATAGATATCTCTGTTTAAAATTCTCGCAATACCGAAGACGATGAATACTAGCGTTTTCAGCAGTAGATGGTCATTCATGTATGCGAGAATCCCCGTTAATCAGAGACTTAAGTCCGTGATTGTTGGGCAGAGATACGGTTGTTATTCAATCAAAGCAGGTGAGAAAGACATAAACAACCGTCTATCTCAAAGCGGCAGCTGATACTGAAATGCCTCGGGCAATTCAATACGCAGTAGCTGTCGCTGACTCGTCATCCTGAGTTGCCAAGTAATCCTTTCCACGAAGGAATGCGTTCGGCTAGAACCACCGAGCATAAAAAAGATATGCTCGAGCAATTATATTTAAGCGAAACGAATTTCGGTAAATATAAAAGCTAAAATGGTGTTGTTGTACAACACCATAAGTATATAAAATTGAAACTGGAAACTCCTGGGAGGTTGCAGGCAACCCGGGTTGCAGTTCAATTAGAATACTTTTCGTCTAAGTCGCAATCCGTAGAATAACCAGGATATGCGCCTACCCCTCGGACCATTCAACTGCTTAGCAGAATCATGTCGCGAGGTTAATATACGTAGTATATTTGTAGGATTCTGAACAACGATCTCCATCCTAAATTCTTTCCTTCAAGAAAACAAAATAAGGATTGGAGATCGACCACCTTCGTTCTCTATTAAAGAGAGTGAAGGAGAAGTCTTCCTCGAAGGAAAGCTTCAATGGTGAACAGAATACTAAGACGATAGTTCCAGCCAAACTGGATATTCCCGTCCGTTCTTCTCTATTCCAGGTTGGTCGCCTACTGTGAGATAGTCTTCTTTCAGCAGCAGTCTTCTCCTAATGCTAGAAATTCCAGGAATTCGAGCATAGGCGAGGTTCCCGATTATCGTGTAACATATCGGGGATTCTCGTCTCGCTCACTTTGGACCGTGGTCTCGCCTAAGTGTTTGGAGATCGTAAGAAACTCTAAACACTCTGAATGCCGCTAGAAATTCCGTAGAATTCTAAAGCAGTCTGCGAAACCCCCACCGCAATTCGTCAAACGATATCGGCTGGTGGTCCTCTCGATTCCCGTAGAAATCGAGAATGGGGCAGGATCCCTCCTCAACGACCTTGGGGCTTACGTCAGGTAGGACCCGAAGGTCCCCCCTGGTAGCGCAGTCCCCAACGTGGGATCCTACAGAGAAATCTCTGTAGGATCCTTCCCCTTTCCCTCGTAGCCGTAAGGAGAGAGGGAATGGGGGAGGAATTGGATACTCGCTCGCCTTCCCAGTGGAACTAGCAGTTGGAGAAGAGTAGGAGCAGCCATCGCCTTGCGGCGATGGCCTCTCAGAGTCTGGGAAAACGTATCGTCATGGAGGGAAAACGTTTTTCCCGAGGAGGGTTACGAACTCTCACTGTAGGTAAGGGTCTGCCGCCACTGTGAACGTCGTCTGGGTGGGGCTGATCGACACCTGACAGGAGAGAGCCGATACCGTCCTCCGACTCATTCCAGTCCTCCGTCGAGGTCGAAACCTCTCAGGAGGACCGAAGGAGTATTTAAATACGGTGTCCGAAGACACGTAGAAACGCCGCTGTCGCAGATAGAGGAGGTGGAAGTAGCTTGATCGACCGGCCAGAACTGAGAGAGCCTTCTTGTCCGGAGACGAGAGACTCTGGTTCAAGACAGAATCGGTAAGCTCCGATCGCGGCATACCCACCGTCGGTTTGGGTTCCCTCTCGGGCCCCAAAACGACTCGAGCAGAGACATGGGCTCTGCTGGTGGGAGCGGCGATCCTTCCCCCCGGTCGTTGTGCTGACGAATCAGTGCAATAACCTGGTAAAGTTACTCTGAATCTCGGAAGTTACAGCGTCTTGAGGAGTAGGACCGTCCAGTCCCTCCAACAAGAGCAGCTCCCAGGACCCTCCTCCTTCAGAAGAAGGACCAGCAACAGATCCCTGACGGTTGCCTCCAATCACTGCGCGTACGTCCTGGTTGGTCCTAAGACCAACCTGGCACGTGCGGCGTCGTGACGGGATCGTGAGCGGCGCATCTCTCACGATCACTCCTATATACCTAGCTCTTCCTGGCGTATGCCGAGGAAGTTGAAGGTATCGGAGAGACAGAACTGACGCTACCCCCTCTCCCCCTGACGGTCGCCTCCAATCACTTGCGCGTACGTCCTGGTTGGTCCTAAGACCATACGTGGCACGTGCGGCGTCATGACGGGATCGTGAGCGGCGCAACCCTCACGATCACTCCATAGCTTACCTCGCTCTTCCCGGTGTAGCCCGAGGAAGTTGAAGGTAGTGGAGAGACAGACCTGACGCTCCCCCCCCCCGCTCGCTGGCAGGACCAGCGTACGTGGGGGGCTGCAGCCGATCACCAACCCGCGGTGGGGATCGATCTGCAGGCCTGGCCGTGCCGCTCACCTGTGGCGAGCGGCTCGACTGAGCCGTCGACCCCGGTCCCGTGCGTCAGACGAGCTGCTGCTGGTCACCGTATCCGCCCGGTCCCTGTGGGAGCGGCGGTCAGGTGCCACCCTGCAGAGCTCGCTTTCGCCGTGAGACCGGTGGAGCGTCCTCGCGGCACGTCAAACCGCTGGTACCAGCCGAGGCTGGTACCGTCGGTCGAGGGGACCTGGGGGACCTCTTCCCAGCCTCAACCCGTGGCCGGTCAGAGACCGTCACGTCCACCCGAGGTACCGGCTGGTCGCTGCGAGAGCGGCCGCTGGCCTGGCGAGAGTCACCTGAGCGGCTCTCGACAGTCTTCTGCCCGTGCCTCGGTCATGACGCTGAGCGAAACTCAGGCGTCTTAACTTTGGCTGCACGGTCACCCGAAGGAGATCGTACACTCGGAACTTCTCGCGGACGAGAAACCGAGCCAGGTACCGGTGCTTAGCAGCAGAGCTGCCAAGACCAGGCGAGGGTGTACCAGCGGTAGCCAGCACACCCTTGGTCCCCGTCTTCTTCTTCTTCTCAGAAGGGGAGACGGGCCCCGTTCCCGAAGGAACAGGAGGACCAGCAGAAGAACCCCCCGTCACACCGGAATGTGACGAGCCCTTCGAAGTTCCCGAAGGAGTCTTCTTAGGGGAATAACAAAACCCGGTTACCAGCTGGTCGCTGCGAGAGCGGCCGCGGCCTGGCGAGAGAGTCACCTGAGCGGTTCTCGCCAGCCTCTGCTCCGTGCCGTGGTCTTGGCGCCGAGCGAACTCTGGCGCCGAAACTTTGGCTGCACGGTCTCCCGAGGGAGAGCGTACACTCGGGATCTCCCGCGAACGAGAGACCGAGCCGGAACCTGGCGTAGCGGCATCGCCGCTAGCACCAGGCGAGGAAGTACCAGAGCTAACCGATACTCCTCTGGTCCCCGTCTATCTCTTCCTTACGGAAGGGGAGACGGGCCCGCTCCCGAAGGAGCAGGAGGACCAGCAGAAGGACCCCCCGTCCCACCGAGGTGGGACGGGCCCTTAGAAGTTCCGAAGGAGGAGACTTCTTAGGGGGGGGAGGCAGCCTTCTCTTCTTCGGCTTATGGGCCTTAGAAGTCGAAGGGGAAGAGGCAGCAACAGACGAAGATGACACCTTCCTCTTCTTCGTCAGCTCACGCAGGACAGTCGTCAGGTCCTCCATCCAGGCCGGAGTCGGGCCTATTGCCGAAGCAACACGGCCCGACTGCACCTGTCCGGAAGGACCTGGGACTGGGGAAGACACACCATGGGCAGGACCAGCATGGACAGGCGCAGGAACCAGGAGCGACAGGTGATTATATATTGTATAATTGTTATGGGTATAGATAAGTGTGATTATATATTGTATAATTGTTATGGGTATTTTATGCATTGTTGAAATATGGTGGGTGTCCTATATATAGACAACATGTGGTAGATTCTAGAAGGTGTCTGTTGATGTATTTAAGTTGTGTTGTGACGTCATAGGCTGTGACGTCATAGACAAGATGGCGGCGGCGTCGGCAGGATGTAAACAATAACACGGGGAGGAGAAAGCACGTGTTGGTGGTGTGTGGTTGGTAGGGGAGAGCTCTCTGTCTGGTAGGAGTTGTTTTTTGGTCGTAAGTCTTGTGGTGCTGGTGTTTTAAGGTGATTTCAGAAGTGTACTGGAGTTGGAGAAAGCGTACAGGTGGGTAGATTATTCATTTTTATAGAGAAAGAAAGGAGTTAGGCTAGGCCAAAATTCAAACTGGTAGCAGAGCGTGGTTGATCAAAGATACCTGGATCCGACAGTGAACAAAGGGAGACTACTAGATGGAGAAGGGAATGTCCTAGGTTTAGCGGGATACAAGAAGAATACAAAGAATGGAAAGGTCAAGCCGAAGATTGGCTATTGTTGTATGGAGAAGATACAAATACCCGGCGATAGAAATGAGAATGAGCTTAAAAGGGAAAGCCCGAGAGCTAGTGGAAGCATTAGATAAAGATAAACTTACTGGTACAGAGGGTCCAAAGTTAATCCTAGAGAAACTAGATAAAGCCTATCTAAAAGACTCGGTAATGGAGAATTACGTAGAATAAAAAGATACCTTCTAATAAGAAGAGAATCTAGTGAAAATATGGCGGACTATTTAATTAGATACGAGAAGGCAGCATCTGAGTGTGAAAGAGCAATGGGGAAAGGCGCGCTTGAAGGCGAAGTCAAGGGGTATCATGTAATAGAGCAAGCAAATCTCACGGAAAATCAAAAACAAATGGTATTATCGGCTTGTGGGCAAGAAAAGCTAGAGTACGGAACAGTGTCGCAAACAATGAAAAGACTATTTGAGGGATTAGGGACTAAAGAGGAACGGGAATGGTGGGGTTCGTCAGAAGGCAATGCCAGTTCTGGGAGAGGGAGGGAAAACCAAAGATATCGGGGAAGATGGAACCGAGGAAGGGGTGGTAGAAATCCTATAAACAAAGAAGGGAAGGTAACAGTATGTGCAATATGCAGCTCAGAATGGCATTGGGCTAGGGATTGTCCTCAGAATTTTCATAATAGGAAGAAAACTGAAACAAGACTAGAAGAAAATAAGGTAAAAACAGAAAATGGGACAGAAGAAGAAGAGGTTTATGTAGGAGAAGTTAATAAAATAGTGGAAGCATCATGGGAGGTGGTTGATGCAATTTTGGACACAGGGTGTAAATCAACAGTTTGCGGGGAATTGTGACTAGCACGTATTGTCATGGATTTGAGTCAGGAAGAGTTGAGGAGAATGAGGGACACTAGGACAGAGTCTAATAAGTGTTTAATTTTGGTGAGACATCTTATAAGTCCAGAGGAATAATAGAAATACCTGTGATACTAAAAAACAGAAAGTTTTATTTGAAGACGGAAATTCTGCAAGGTGATATACCCTGGCTGATAGGTAAGCAAACCATGAGTAAAATGGGTATGACCCTAAATTTGAAAGAAAATTGTGTCATAGTAGAAGTATTAGGGGGAATGAAAGTAGAGTTAAGAGAAGACGAACAGGGTCATTTAAGAGTGCCTATAAGGAGGAGGAAGGTAGAAGAATTATTACTGGAGGGTTGGAAGGGAAAGAATCCGAGGGAAATTAAGAACACAATGAAGAAATTACATTTACAGTTTGGTCATGGAAGTGGAGATAAAATATGGAAGCTAACAGAGGAAGCACAATGGAGTAATGGGTTAATCGAAAAAGAAAAAAAGTAGGAAATAGAAAGTTATAACGAAACTGATTAAAATTGTGAGGTTTTTGTAAAAAATACAAAAAAAAAAAAAAACCCCGCCAAACCGGTAGTAGGCTTTTCTTGGAGTAAAACGTTCAATGAAGTCGTAGCGATGGATGTGGGAGAGATAGAAGAGAGAAAGTTCTTGGTAATAGTGGATATGGCAACGAGATATTGTCAGGCCTGTTGGATAAAAGATAAGAAACCAGGAAACTATAATAAAGATACTTTTTGAGTGCTGGTTTGCTATATTTGGAGCACCCTCCAAAATATTGTCAGATAATGGGGGAGAATTTCCAAAATGAAAAACAAGTAAGGAGGATGGCAGAAAAAATGGAATATTAAAGTATTAGCCACAGCATCAGAATCTCCGTGGAGCAACGGATTATGTGAAAAGACCGTAGGCATGATCAAGGGAAGTGTAAGGAAGATGATGGAGGAAGAGGAAGTAGATTGGTCCCTAGCTTTGAAATGGGTAGTGAGTGCTAGGAACTGTTTAATGAATAATGGAGGTTTCTCTCCCAACCAATTAGTATTTGGAAAAACCCTTCACTGCCTAACCTAATAGGAGAAGAAAGTTCTAGTCCTGCAAGCAGAGAAAAAAGGGATTGGAAGAGGGTATGGTAAGGGACACACTGAATGCAATGCACAAGGTCCATAGAAGCATTTATAAAAAATGAGTCCTGTAATAAAATAAGAATAGCGCTAAACAAAAACATCAGAGAACATAAATTTGAAGAAGCAGTGGTAGGAGATGAGGTATTCTATAAGAGGGAAAATGAAAATGAATGGAGAGGACTGCTCAGGTAGTGGGAGTATCGGGGAAAACAATAATAGTCAAACATGGGGATTCTTTAAGAGAAGTAGCTAGGATACATGTGACAAGGATTCAACGACGATCACCAGATACAGAAGAGATATCGGCTAGAATAGATAAATCCCATGGGGTGAAAGGTAGGTCAGATGGCCCAAATGAAGGGAAAGTAGATTGGCTGGAAGGAGAGGAGATAATGGGTGAGAGAAGGAATGCAGACAGAAGAGACTATAGAAAGAGAGGTGATAGAGGAAACAGTGGAAGATAACGGGCAAAGTGGGTCAATAGAAAAGCGAGTTAATGGAAGAGATACCAAAATTCAAAAAGGGAAATAGAGTTAGGGCTATAAACAATGATACAGGACAAGTAAAGATGACTAGTTTAGGTCTTGCAGGAAAAGATCAAGCCAAGCATGGGCTGATTCGTACAATATACGAGACTCACAGTCAGGTGACAAAGGGTGGGTTAACTTGAGGGATTATAGTCAGGTAGAAAAAAATTGAAGATGAAGAGGAGGTGTTGCTTGGGATTTGAAAATAGAAGCATAATGGAAGCTAAAGAAAAAGAACTTCTAAGTTGGAGAGATAACCAGGTATATGAGGAGGTAAATGATGTTGGACAAAAAGCTATATCTACAAGATGGATAGTAACTGAAAAGATAAAAGGGGGGGAAAGGATATGTAAAGCAAGATTGGTAGCTAGAGGGTTTGAAGAAGAAATGGCTGAGTGGGAAAAGGATGCTCCCACATGCAATTGCTGAAATTTTAAAATTCTGTCTAACCATAATAAAGGTGAAAAATTGGAATTGTTATACATTGGATGTCAAAAACTGCATATTTACAAGGTGACGAGATACAAAGAGAAGTGTACTTGAAGCCACCAAGGGAAGATGGTTGGAGGGGATTATGGAAGTTGAAGAAAACAGTCTATGGGCTCAAGGATGCAGCAAAAGCATGGTATTGTAAAGTGGTGAAAGTAGTGAAGGAGCTTCAAGGTGAGAGAAGTAGACTAGGAAACCTAATATATTCTTTTGGAAAAAGAACAATAAATTGGAAGGCATTTTGTGTACACACGTAGATGATTTTTGCTACGGAGGAACTGAAGGATTCTTAAAGGAAACGATTGGGAGATTGAAAGGGAAATTGCAAGTAGGAGAACAAGAGGAGTAAAAAGGTTCAAGTATATAGGAGTAGTAATAGAGCAGAAGGAGAATAGATTTTCCCTTCAATCAGTGGCAGTATATAAATTCCATAAGAGAACCAGAGGCTAGAAGATATACGGGTAATAGAGTGCTAGAACAAAAAGAGTTAACAGAGTACAGATCAGTGGTAGGACAGCTGAATTGGGTATCACTACACACGATGCCAGAAATATCATATGATATTAGCGAATTAAGTAAAGCATTTAAAGAAGGAACAACTCAGGATATGAGAAAGAAAACTTATTAAAATTGTGAGAAAAACTAAGAGCATGATGGGCGAAGTTACAATAAGTGAGATGGAAGAAGAAAGGGTTTATTGGGAAGCCTATGCAGACGCTTCATTTGGAAACATAGAAGATGGCCATACTCAACTGGGGTTATATTATTTCTTTGACAGATGGGAAGAGGAGAAGTCCCATATGGTGGAAGTCTAGGAAATCCAGGAGAGTGGCAAAATCCACCATGAGGCTGAAGCCCTGAGTGTTGGGGAAGCTGTAGAAGGATTGATATATTTTGCAATCATTTGTGGGAAGAGGTAGTAGGAGGGAGAAATTTAGAAGCCTTGGTTAACACTGATAGTAAAACACTAATGACCGCCATCAAATCGAGCACTGGTGTAAGTAGCAAGAGATTAAAAATAGATATTGCTGCAATAAGGGAAACCATTGAATCCGGGGAAATAAATAAAGGAGGTGAGATGGATAAAAGGAAAGGAGCAAGTGGCTGATGTATTTAACTAAAGCAGGAGTTTCAGGGGAATGTATTAGAAATTATGTAGAGGGTAAAGAGTTGGAGGACGAAGGAAATTAAGAGGGGAATACTAGGTTAGGAAACAGTCGGAGGGGAGGGAGAAAGAGATAAGTGTGATTATATATTGTAATTGTTATGGGTATAGATAAGTGTGATTATATATTGTATAATTGTTATGGGTATTTTATGCATTGTTGAAATAGGTGGGTGTCCTAATATAGACAACATGTGGTAGATTCTAGAAGGTGTCTGTTGATGTATTTAAGTTGTGTTGTGACGTCATAGACAGATGGCGGCGGCGTCGGCAGGATGTAAACAATAACACGGGGGAGGAGAAAGCACGTGTTGGTGGTGTGTGGTTGGTAGGGGAGAGCTCTCTGTCTGGTAGGAGTTGTTTTTTGGGTCGTAAGTCTTGTGGTGCTGGTGTTTTAAGGTGATTTCAGAAGTGTACTGGAGTTGGAGAAAGCGTACAGTGGGTAGATTATTCATTTTTATAGAGAAAGAAAGGAGTTAGGCTAGGCCAAAATTCAAAACAGGAACAGCAACCAGCTTCAGGAGCGGCTAGGAACAGCGGCAGCGGTAAACACAGAAGGGACAGCCAAGCCAGTAGCGGGAACCACATCAGCGACAGGTACGGCAGGCCCAGCCATCGCCTCGTAGAATCATCGGCAGCCAGCGTGGTACTGGCGGCCGGTCCAGGGGCGAGCTGCTGGAACAGCGGAAGTCTGGGGAAGGCAGGCAACACGAAGAAAACACAGGCGGCGGCGGCATACCCCTCCTCGGTACGGCGGCGACCGGCCCTAGAAGCGGCAGACGGCGTCACCGACACAGCATGGGGAGTGTAGACCAGCGGGGGGAAGCAGCATAAGCGGCCGTGAAGGTTGTAGTGGAGACCACTCCAAGGTCACCGCCCCAGACCTCGCTAGACTCTGCAGCAGATCGTGGATGCTAGGCACGCCCTGCAGCCGCAGTGGTCCATACCTGTCCAAGGTCGTCTCCACGGCTGTAGCACCTGCGGTAGCACAGACAGATTAGTAAGAGGGGTTCCCTCACGCACGGGGGGGGAGACATGCCCCCACCCCGAACGGAAGGAAGACCCACAAAACTACGAGGAAGCTGAGCGGGGGGGCAGGAAAGAAGACGAAGAATCGGATACCAAGGGAGTCGCGGGAGAGCTTTCCGACGACTTCCTGGCAGACCTTCGCTTCCCCTACCCCCGCACAGCAGTGAAAAGTATATGAAAAATGAAACAGAATACTGCACTTGCGATTCACTTCATAGAACTTAAAGAGGGAAAAATCAATTCCCGGTAAGAGCGGAAACTTGATCCACATAATAATATGATGCTATCATAAATATATATGAAAATGAACAATACTGCACTTGCTATTTTCACTTTCACAGCAATAAATCGTAAGGATTAATTCCCGGGTAATAAGAGCGGAAAATTGATCCAAAATTAAATTTGATGCAATTAATAAATGAAAATGAAAAGAAAACTGCATTGCGAATCCACTTTTCATTGCATTCTATTCATACAAAATAAGAGGCTCTTGCCGAGCGCAATCAAGCTCTCGGCAACGAACGCACAGGGCAAAAATATAATGAAAAAGAGTACTTACATCTTTCAATTACACACTTTCGCCCAAAATACATGACTCGGCGCGAGTGCGCCGCCCTCGGCACCGAGACATAATTCAAGGGTTCAATTCATGAAAAGAGCGGAAAATCGCCGTCTCTACGGCGATAGCTCCATGTTGATTCATAATTAAGTAATGAAAATGAAAACAGTGTACTTACAGTTTCATTTTCAAGTCAAACCAAACCATTAGTAGAAAACACAATATAAACAAAGCATACGACGATGAAGCGGGCAGAGAGCGATGACGAACACGTCCTTCACACCGCGGCCGAAAGCAAAAGTGATTCTTCACCTCTCGGGCGCGCGGGCGCGCGCAGCAGATCGGACAAGCAGTTAACTACCGTTCTCCCTTGTTCGAAGCTTACGACCGTCCCAGCTGCCGCTAGTTACCTTCCTATTGTTAAAGGACCGAGGGTTTGTATTACGTATCGGAACAATTAAGCGTTCTTTGATTTTTTGAAAAAAACTTTTTTTCCGCTTTAGCGCTCACTCGCGAACGCCACCAGCATACGGGAGACACTTTCGGAAATACCGGCTTGGCGTTTAAGGGTTAACAGCTCTTCTAGGGCTGGCCCGAAGGATTATATATTTTTACATGGCTAGGAACCAGTTGGTCACCTAGCAACGGGACCTACAACATATTGCAGGATCTAAACCACATTATATCGAGAAATTAATTTGTATCACCAGAAATAAATTCCTCTGATTCCTCATTGGCTGAGCCAGGAATCGAACTTTGGACCACCAGATTGGTAGCCGAGCGTGAAAACCACTAAATAACTGGAACTCGTCCCGTTATGGGGCTATAAATTGCCGATTTTACGGCGCTAGACAAGCTCCATATAACTGGATCACCGATAACCAAGTCCACCAATTACCAGGGACTGCCTGTAATGACATGGTCAACTGTTTGCATGAATTATTGCCCCCCTCTAAGTTAACCCAGTTTGCCAATACAAGCTCCTGATGCTAATGCAATCAAGAAGATCACTTATTGTAGCTTGTGAGTTGTGGCTATATCGGGTCCGCTGAACTGAGGGGCTGATGGAAGTCTAAGTATCTTGTTCAGGGACCAAGTAATTGGAACCTTTTGAGAGAGGGTATTTGTGGTGCAAAAGACTGCAGAAGGAAGGTAACAACTTCTTTACTAGAGCCAATCCTGAATCTATAAAGCAATGGTTCCATTAATGCTGCCTTTATGCCATGATTGTTGTAATCGAAAAGCATTTGTCTTAAAAATGAATAAGAAAATGTAAGGTTTCCCTAGAAATTCTGACTGGGATTTCAGTATGGATATACGTAATCTAACCATATCTTTTATAGACTGGTATTTTTGCACTATGTACCTAGCAATGCTAGGCCAATCTGGGGCTTTAAGTAAGCTATTCCTTTGAAGGTTAGGAGTTTGCGCAACACCTTCGAAATCTGGGACAATAGAAGAAAAAGATATACTATAGTCCTCCATTTGTTCCATACTATAGTCCTCCATTTGTTCCAGTCTTGTAGGAAGGCATCTCTTGCTGTTGCCTGACTGGCAGTTTGTGATGAGACAATTCCTCAGAGCAGCTGACCACCTCCCTGCCACCTGAAGATCCTCCCAACCTGTCAACAAGGCATGTGTGTATTGCCACTCGTACAGACTAAAGTCAGGGTGACCTGTATCGCCAATGATTCTTTCCGGGATCAAGACCGAAGTATCTCCCCAACTTTTGAATCTTTTGATGAGGTCGGTCTCACATCTTTGAAAGGGGGCTCCAACTTAATCTGGTTGGGCTACAGCCTGTTTTGAGTTTTTATCTCTTTAACCCTTACTGGATAGGTAAATATATCAATATGCAGCTCCCCAGGCAGATAACTTTGAGGTCAGCAAAAAAAAAAAAAAAAAAAAAAAAAAAAAAAAAAAAAACAATGGAAAGAATAAGACATGCAAATGCACATAGTTTAAAAGAAAAAAATTCTAAAAAATTTTACCTATCTTCCACGAGAAGTTGAAAATGACTATTTAAAACCCCTTATGGGGCCTCTTTTGCAAGACAATCGTAAATTCAACCAACTTATGTTTTTTTCTAGTAAATAATTTTATTTCATTTTGTAAAATTATAATTACAGCTCACACAATATCAAACCAGATAAGAAATAAAATCGCTAACAAATTCTTAGCATATTTGTTGAAAACTATTTACATAAATTTACCGAGAACGAAGATTCAGTAACTTTATTTTTACAAGTTTTTTCTAATATTTCTTTGCAAAATTACATTTACAACCGACATACTATCGCAAGAGACAAGAGCAAAAACCAACAGCAACCCCTTGGTATACTTACGAGCAAATTTACAAAAAGACGTCATGTGAGACAGAAACCCAATACATTCCCTCTTAATGTCAAAAGCAGTACTGAAGTCCTGAGACGCCCAGATTCGTGATTTTAGCCAGTGTAAAAGTTGCTCTTACTGAATTTATGGGCTATAAAAGTATTGACACCTCTTTCCCGCCCGATTCTTTCTGTTTATCTATAGGATCAAACCATCTACTACCCCAAACCTGTTATTACCACTCCCAAGGATCAATCTGTCCATTAAGGGTTAAGGATATAGGCTACATCAGAGCTCCACTATGTAGCTTTACCAATAGGCTACCACATCAATGTCAGCCCCTAGTCATAAAAACTATTATTTTATTAAGCCCAGGATACTGTTTATATCTAATCCTAAGCAACTACTTAGTAGACCAACAATAGGATGTCTCCTACATTGTTCTCTCTTAGCCTAGCATATGACATAGCTTAATCCAGATTATTCTAGATCATTCATAATGTAAAGACGGTATAAAACAAACTTACTCATATGAGCTTTATGATGTGAAACTTTATAGATAGGCTATCACCCGATATGTACAGGTCATTGTCTAATCGTGATTAATTAATTTACCTTTAAGGGTATGGGGTTAACCAGGTGTAATTTGTAGCCTTCAAGACATGCTAATACCTCATAGCCTATTTGGTGTATTGTTTTTGGTCTATTATATAAAACAGTAACTTACTAATGTGAACCTTAATACTAGTTAGGCTATCACATAGTATAGGTTACTGTCTAATCTTGATTAACTAATTCACCTTCAAGGGTATGGGATTAACCAGGTGTAATTTGTAGCCTTCAAGTTTGTCTACTACCTCATAGCACATTTGGTTTACTCTTTTTGGTCTACTATATATAAAAACAGTAACTTACTCATGTGAAACTTTATAGTTAGGCTATCACCTAATCAATCCAAATTATCTAATTCCCTTTTAAGGGTATGTACTTGATAGCCTAGAGTTACTAAGGCTATGCCTAAGTATACAGGCTATATACAGTAAACCCCCGTATTCATGGGAGATGCGTCCCAGAACCACCCGTGAATACTTAGAACCCCTCTCAAAATGCTTATAACTGCCTATCTGGATAGTTCAAACACAAGAAAACCCCTCTAAAAATGCTTATAACTGAATATTATAACAGTTGTATCACAAAAAAGTGCATTTAGTAACAAAAATTATATGAAAATACAGTAATTTGTGAATATTTCTCAATGACAAATACTGTGAATATTTGAATTCCTCACGAATAATGGGCAGATGTGGTCCAAAGAGAAATCCACGAATAGGTGAGTCCACAAATCTCGAGAACATGAATACGGGGGGTCGAATGTAAAAGGAAAATGTTTCTAACCTTTTCTCTAATTCTAAGGTCTTTGGTGTAAACTTAGGTTACTGCCTGTGCCCATAACCTAACAAGATATGTCTTTAAATCTTAACTTAATTCAGGTTACTACCTAATCCAAGTTATTTTTGCTCACCCTTAAGGATATATAATCCTAGGTTATAGGCTACACAATATACACACTACAGTCTACCTAACTTATTCTCATTGAATCAATGTTGCATACCCTCTAGATTGTAGGCTACTGCCTAGTAGCCTATTGCAGACATTATTTTTTGAAAAAATTATCCATATGTATCTATTATAAAAATTGTGGGAACATTTCTTTGGATCAAAGGTCTAAAAGAATGATAAAATCTTCAAAACAGTTCGCCAATTTACAAATACTATCAGAAATTGTGAGAAGCGCTGACGTGTGCTCACAAAAAAAGCCTGGTTTCACACACGATTAAATTATTGATCCACAGCTTAAACTAAAAACTTTTATCTGGAACTTAAAACTATGCACTTAGCTTTCAACTTAGGCGTTTTCATGATCCTCACTAATGAATTCACAACAACGAAGATTTTTAATTAAAGAGTGCGGGTTTCAGAACACTTTACATTACTGAACAGAAATGTAATAGTGGCTTGGTCCGTTTCTGGTCATATGTAAACAATACAACAGCGCATATGCACATAGCCACTTCTTTTTGCAGGTTTTAATGTGGGTAAACTGGGTTTAGCATTCATTAAGGATAAAAGAGTGCCCCCTTATCCCGGGTCCATTTATACTCTATCACGTGTTATAATGTTTATCATTACATTATAATACCCAGCTACAAGACCAGCTAAGAGAATTCTTTGATATTAGTCTGATCTTCATGGAGCTCTGGTTAGACCATGGAAAAGTAACTCGAGGTCAAGACAGTGACTACTCTATAAAATAATCCAATTAAAAATGAAAATATTCAATCCTGAAAAAGAAAATTTATAAAAGTCCATTTAAAAATCAATTTTCTCTTGAGGAGAAAATTTTACATAAATTGTCAACCTCATTTGAATAAAAATGTATGTACAATGCAAAAGTTATCTTATAAAACACTGTAGTCAAAAAGAATTAAATTCTCTTGTATATGTTGTGCATCATGCTAAGGTGTGTATTATTCAGTTTTGTCCACTAACAGTACCTAATTTTGGTTAATGTACGGGAGTTATGTTATTAAATTACTACAAGTAAGTTACACTATGGCTATGAAGCAAATGTATTGGCTTGATATATTCATTCAAAAACTTGCAATCATTTCCCATTAGTACTATAGCAATATATATATAACATCTCACATTATGTATACTATAGTTTACCACACCATATTACTGCTCACATTATGTACTATAGTTTGCCACACTATATTGCTACTACCCACACTGATTTGTACATGTTTCCTTATATACAATTACAATGGTCATTGGATATTCTAAATTTAATTTTACTTTTCATAATCAGTTAATATACCAAATACGTATCATACACTGTTTGTAGTTTGTGAACTATGCAACCACAGTTCAATGGGAAAATTATCAAGAAAATCAGGAAGGAAAACTATATTGACTCCTGCCTTAGAATATCCTAGAAGGAAGTAAGAGGCAGTATGAATGGATTAGTTATTATTCTTTTATTTACAACTTATGCTGAAAGTAAATACTTGTGCTATAATTTTAACTTGCCTTGGCTCAGTGGCAAGAGGGAACAACTAAAGTTTCACTGACAATACAAAATGAAGTTCACACTCGTAACCTTTTTTGGGGGGGAACAAAGCCATCTGGAAATCAGGAGCAATTCTTGAAAAGTTACAATACTTTATGGGTTGGGTGGCCTGGGCACAAGCAAAACACGGGCAAGTTTTTGTGCATTATGGTAAAATCTAAAATTGCATAACTAGGAATTGACAAAATGTGAAATGTTCATCATTTCAGATTTGTGCAACATATGAAGTACATACACTTTCTCAAAGGGTGATGGCTTACTAGTCACTGCTATCAAGTTAATTAAAGGTGTAAAAATATAACTTAAAATACTGAAAGAATTAATTAGGATACTGCACATACAAAATATTTAAAGTAATCAAAGGGTGATGGCTTACTAGTCACTGCTATCAAGTTAATTAAAGGTGTAAAAATATAACTTAAAATACTGAAAGAATTAATTAGGATACTGCACATACAAAATATTTAAAGTAATCATAAGCAGCTAAGATTTCTTACCAGTAATAGTCACAGGCACATCATATCCATACAGGAAAAATTTTCAAAAACAACACTGGATGCATAAAAATGCTGCTGATTGAAGTCAACTGCATATTAAGAATCATGATCAAAATTATGTACAATGATAGCCACTCTAAATAAAGATGATCAGGTGAAATGTACCACCAAAATCCAGTCACAGCTAATTAAATCACTCGGTCTACCACCGCTATGATAATAATATAAATTATTTAATTTGTATGATCATATTAACCTATGAGCTTTTACTGACAACTTATAACCAATCCAGTCAGACACTTGGAGGAACTGCATTGTTTGTTAAAATCTAGCAAACTACTTTACTACAGGTGGAACCTCCCCTCCCCCCCCAAAAAAAAAAACAGATAAATTCCATTTTACCTGCTTAAAGCTATTTCTGTTGGTCTGATGACAGATAGATATATTGTTTCCCCTTGAAAACCAAGTGGACAAAACACAAAATTTTAATAACCTCTCTAGAATGGACCAGTTGGGAATGCATTTCCTTCCTTCCTGATGAAGGCACTATTTGACAGGATGCCTCTGGCTACAAGGCTAATAAATTTTAATGGACCACCTACCTACAGATCACAAAAAAAAATAATTGAATCCAAAGGAAAGGCATGAGGAGTGTTCTTTGTCAATCAGTCCTACAAGCACTCCCCATCAAAATCCTACATAAGTTCTCTCAACTTCATTTTGACAAGCTTTTTTCGAGAACTTATACATCTGTACATAATCCGAAAATTCTTATTCAAGGACTTTCAAGGAAGGTAGCACGCAGTATTTAAAGACTTATTAATAAATCTTGTTTGTTTTTGGTTGTATGGTGTTTTTATGTTGCATGGAACCAGTGGTTATTCAGCAACGGGACCAACGGCTGTACATGACTTCCGAACCACATCGAGAGTGAACTTCTATCACCAGAAATACACATCTCTAATCCCTCAGTGGAATGACCGAGAATCAAACTCGCTGCCAATGAGGTGGCAGGCCAAGACCATACTGACCACGCCACTGAAGCACTGGACTTGTACTAATCAGTGGGCCATTTACAAGTTTGTGCCTTGGTTGGACTATCTTCCATTTCATTTCATTTTTTTTTAGTATTACATACTGGTTTACTTATTATTACAAAAAGAGGCATTTTCATTTTCCCCAAAAAATGGTTAGGTAACTATTAGAATTCTCATGGAGATTTATCATAAAGACAAACATTTTTTGAATTCAAAAGACTGTAAAGCTACATCTCAGAAATTCACAAAAACTCCCACTTAAAATTCCTTATAAACCTTTCAAAAGTGGTGCTAAAAGCTTTTTAAATCGTGTTTTCCCTACAGTTTGGAGTAACAATGTTTTCAAAAAGCATCTCTTTGCCTAACGAATTTATAATAAGCACAGGTCCGGGGAGTTTTTTTTGCTCCATTTGTTATCTATAGTTGGGTAAACTATGAGATCCAGTCATGGCACTCAAGCTGTATTTAAAGCCAACAAGAAACAGCGACTAAGCTAAGCCTTACTATTCATCTCAATAATCAGCAACCAGAAATGGACATTAACATGCAACAAAACCCATATGCAGGAAGTACTTAACAAGGCCCATGAGTTGGCCCCAGGTGAGAAATTTGTTTAGCAAACCTCCTCCTAGTTAGAAATTAGAATCTCAGCCTGGTCTGGTTTTCTGAAGTCTATAGTCTGGAGCACTTGAGATGTGGCATCATGTTGCTGGTGATGACACTCAATTTCAAACCAAATTCTATCTTGGATATTTTGATAACTATACAATATGTTGTTACATTTTTATCAAGTGTACGATCTAGTGGCTGTATACTTCATCTCATTTTATTATGCCTTTAGGCATGTTTATTAGTCAGCTCCATGTTTCTTCTTTAAAAGATAATGTGAGAGTATGGTTTTTTGCTTTTTCCCTATATACAGGATAGCAGACCTTGTGGATTATGTGAAATAACATTAAGACTCTAATAGATCTTGATTAAGATATAATACAAGTAATCAGTCAAACAGAGCCAAAAGTCAAATGCTCCCCATTTAAAAAGAAATTCTGATGTCAGCAATGACTAACAGGTTTTGTTTTTCAATTACAGTGCATCAAAAATCTTTCAGACATTCTCCTTTGCTATATACACGTCCTTATTTTTTTAATGGACAACTCTACCAAAAATTGATATCTAGAAGTAACTTATTGCTGGGGTGAGCCAGGACAGAAAGCTTCAGCTAATGCCAGATCCCACTTCAATAGTCTTATTTGAAATTCAAACCATGCAGACAGGCAATAAGACACCAGTAAAGACTAAAGGGATTTTGACGGAGGAAAATCTATTTCTGGGGAGAGACCTGTGTCGCCCGGTGAAAAGGTCCTTCTTAATACTTTTCTGATATAAATAATTTCCAAATATACCAGAGAAAGTTTTAAACCATTGGTATGCAGAGGTTACTATCCTCGCGCGAGCACCTCAAGGGCGTCGTGTATAAAGAAAGGAAGGGCGTGTGAAAGCCACTAAAACACAGGTCATCTTCCAATTAGATTACTCCTTCGTCAACATATGAACACGGGATGTGCCGATACAGCGGTCTCAACCACACCGCTCCGACTCACCCAGTCCCCGCCCGATGCGAGCGCCATCTTACATCCTTCTGTCATAGATTTCAGTAATGGCTTGGAAAGGAATGGGATGGGAAACAGGGTAGGGTTTTCAAAAGGGGTTCGACACAGGTCTCTCCCCAGAAATAGATTTTTCCTCCGTCAAAATCCCTTTTCTGGGTCGACCTGTGTTCGCCGGTGAAAAAATACCAGAGAATGCCTTCCAAGCTCATGAATTGAAATTAATAAAAAGGATAACGAAAACATCATTAATAGATTAATCTTCATTAAGTAATTAATAGTAGAATATAAACTTAATGTCTAAAGTTAAGAATATAACTTATATTATAGCTTAATCCCTAAATATGCATACATCAATCTTAATTTCTAAACTTAAGAATATAACTTAATATTATAACTTAATTACTAAATATGCATACATAAAACAAAAATGTAAAGAGTCATATATATTTAATAATCCAATATATACAGGTATGATTAAGCCGAATCTAAGAATGAACGATATTCTAAGGAGAAGCATGATACTTGGGTGGCTGAATCTGATCTACCGAGGTGAGAGGCATCGTGTGCGAGAGTGGCGGTAGAAAAGGTGACAGTATAAGGAATGGGACGAAATTGAAGTAAGGAAAGTTAGTCAGAAAGAGATTAAACTCCCGCCGCTATAGTGGAAAATTTTAAGGCTTGAATATTTCTTAGATAGTGGCGTTTAAAGACCCGAGGAGATTTCCCAACCCACGTATACTTCTTAAGGTCATCAAAATTCATATTTTGAAAATAATTAATTGAGGTAGCTATAGCCCGAATATCATGAGCATGTGGAAAAGATTCTGGATTAGCTTGCTTTATGAAGTAGAGTATTTGCTGTCTAATACCTTGAATTGAGATAGTACCCCCTTTCTCTCTGGCAAATAAATGACCAGAGGAACATGAGGAGGATCTAGCTAAAAAGGCTTTAAGAGTTACCACAGGACATAGGGATGTATCCTGAGGTAGAGGTATAATTTTCCAAGGAGACCATCTATTTTGAGGATTCATTTTTTAGCTAGGAAAACTCCTATCCGGAGAGAGCAGTAAACTTCTCCTGATGGGAGGAAATCTAAGTTCTCAGGATTACGTGAGAGAGCTGCTAATTCTGATATTCTGGCACCTGAGGCCATGGCTGTAAGAAACAAAGTTTTTCTCAGTAGAGAAATGTAAGAGCAAGATTCGTTGTTGATATCCGAGGCTAGTTTTAAAACATCGTTTAAAACCACGTGACCTTTGAGGACGAATTGTAGGTCTAAGTCGAGCACAAGCTTTGGGAATGGATGAAAAATAAGAATCTGCTAAATTAATATTAAATCCGACTTGAAAAATCTTTTCAAGAGCCGACTTAATCGTAGTAATAGTACTAGCGGCTAGGCCTTTATCAAACAAGGTTTTAAAAAATGAAATGGCCAAATTTGGGGTCATTTGAAGAATATCTAAATTCTTTATAAACTCCGCTAACTTCTTAACAGCCGAATCATATTGCCTAAGCGTTGAATCCCTTTTGTCAGATTCTATGAATAAGACGTTCTCCGGATCGATATTTGCATCTTTATGAGCAGCAAATTTCATGAAGTCCACAAAGTTAGGGTTTGAACTACTCTTGAGGAAGCTGACACAGTCTGAGTTTGAACTATTTGTGGTCAACTTTGGATGTGGGATCCGTCTGGGATGGAGCTTCAGCTCTAGTAGGAGCGGAACCAATTGCTTTTGGGCCAGTTGGGTGTTACTAGGGCCACTGATCCTTTGAAGAAACGTAGTTTGTGTAACACCTTCATCAGAAGATTCACTGGAGGGAACAGATAAATCTTCTGCCAGTGGTTCCAATCTAAGGTTAATGCGTCCATGGCATAGGCCTGAGGGTCCAGGTTGGGGGCTACGTAGCAAGGAAGTTTGTGGTTGGTGCATGTCGCAAACAAGTCTACCTGGAGATCTGGCACTAGT
Organism: Macrobrachium nipponense; assembly: GCF_015104395.2. Taxonomy (NCBI): domain Eukaryota; kingdom Metazoa; phylum Arthropoda; class Malacostraca; order Decapoda; family Palaemonidae; genus Macrobrachium; species Macrobrachium nipponense. The sequence continues at coordinate 32,634,392 of NC_061087.1, read as the reverse complement.
CTGGTTACCACCCCGAAATGAATTCATGTCTAGGAGGGCCACTCCGATTCTAAAGGCTGGTTCTGGATAAAACGTCCGCTATAACATTTTTTACTCCTGCCAGATGTGTTTTGCTGACAGGAACCAGTTCTTTTTGCTGCCAAGGAAAATATTGCTACTAGAACATGATTCAGATTGGGTGATTTGGAACCTCCTCTGTTTATGCAGTGGACTACCACTGAATTGTCTGAGACTATCCCTCACATGACTTGTCTTGTGGTGATGCAATTGTTTCAAGGTTAGAAACACTGCCATTGCTTCCAACACATTTATGTGAAACTGTTTCATATTGAGTGACCAGATTCCCTGAAACATTTGGTGTTGGGAGTACCCCCCACCCCCCAACCACTGAGTGACGCGTCTGTATGAATCGTCACTTGAGGAGGGGGGAATTTGATAAAGGAACTGATTTGGTCAGTTTCTTGGACTGTGTCCATGGGAGTAGTCTCTATTAAAACGGAGGGAATTGTAGATACTTTGTCTCTTAAATGTATCTTTGCTCTCTTTTTCCAAACTCGATTGATGTCTTTGAGTTTGGCTTTCAGTAGGACGTCTGTTACTGAGGCAAATTGGAGTAAGCCGAGAATTCTTTCTAAAGCTCGTCTTGTTATCATTTTGTTCTTGATCAATTGTTTTCGTTGCTAATGCTATCTCTTTGGCTTTCTTGGGTGGAAGAGATAGCTTGTGCTCTTTCAAGTCCCAATGAATACCCAGCCAATCGAACTGACTTGCTGGTTGTAGCCGGGATTTTTCGAAGTTCAACTGAAATCCTAGACTTTGCAAGAACTGAATTACTTTGTTTGTTGCTTTGTGGCAATCTTCTACTGTTTTCGCCCAAATGAGCCAATCGTCTAGTAGGCTACTAGCATTATTCCTTGGTTTCCTGAGTTGTTGCAATACTGTCTCTCCTAGTTTCGTAAATATCCTGGAGCAATGTTGAGGCCGAACGGCATCACCTTGAATGCATAGGATTTTCTGCCTAAGCGGAAGCCTAGGTAGGGAGAGAAATTTCTTGCCATCGGAACATGATAATAAGCGTCTGTAAGATCTATAGAGGTGGTGACGGCCCCACGGGGAAGTAAGGTCCGTACCTGTGAGACAGTCAGCATACGGAACTTGTCGCAGAGAATGTAAGAATTCAGTTTGGACCAAGTCCAGGACTACTCTTCTTTTGTTGCGAATTCTTTCTTTGGAACAGTGAACAGACGTCCCTGGAATTTTAGGCTTTTTACTCTCTTATAGCTTTTTTCTGTAGGAGATCTTTGGTGTATTCTTTCAGATCCGGTGTAGGTGTCTGAAAGAAATTCACCGGAGGAGTGGGGACCCCTTCTTCCACTTCCAACCCAGACCCTTGGAAACAATACTGTGTGCCCAAGGCTGAAGGTCCATTGATCTCTGAACCGGTACAGTCTCCCTCCTACCCCGGTCCTTCTCATTGATTATGGGTCGCTTGTATCCTCTACCACCCCTTGCGCCTCTGGTTCTAGGTCCGCCACGTTGGCGGAACTGTCCTCTAGCTCTATTACCACCGGATTGTCTAGGGTATCCTCGAAAGGCTCCGGTGGCTTCGTAGGCCGGGTTAAATGCCGGAGAAGACATCCATGTTGCAGTGGCTGGTGACTGTCCGCCCTGAGGTGCGGGTACAATCATAAATTGTTGTGGTTGAGTGGTTTTTGATGTCGAAGGTTTCGACACTTGGGTTGGAGGATTTGTTTGTTGGCGTTGCTGACTACGGAACCCCTTGTAAGTAGTAAAATACTTTTGTTTCTTCTTTGGGTTCTGGTGCTTCGCTGTAGGGTCGAACTTCCGTTTGGAAGAGAGACCCCAACGAACTCGAAGGTTTTGGTTCGTCCTGGCCGCCTCCTGTAGCACCTTGTCTACTTCTTCTTGAGGAAAGAGATTCTTTCCCCAGAAGGAAGACTTGATCAGTCTATTAGGCTCGTGCCTAATAGTCGCCTCAGCTAACACATGTTTCCTGCAGCTTTTCCTGGCTGCAATGAATTCATGAAGGTCCAGCTGATAAGTCTGTAAGAGGCTCTTAGCTAAGACCTTGAAAAGCTGCTCTTCTTTATATATGGAGGCCACCAACTCCAGTGATGTCACTGCGTTGATGGACCTAGCCAACCTTGATCTTGCCTCAAACTCTGCCTTAAGTAAGTTATCCGGCAGTTTCGGGAGTCTTTCTGAAAACAAAGAAGACGCACAGTCTGCGTCTAGTTTTTCCGACTGTGAAAGTCGACGAACGTCCTGCCAGAATTTGTCTAGTGGCTGGCATGAGGAGGGAGGTAGCATCCGTCTCTTTGAGAGTCGGCATTGGCAGATCATCATTCTCAGCCTGAATTGTAAGCTCTGTGATCTTATCAATGAACGGAGAAGCGATGTCCTGTGGAGATGTAAAGATCGTATACGATCCTTTGTGAGGGGTTAATTTCGTATTTGTACAACCCCAATCAGTCATAATGCGAGCCCAGACAGCTTGGGCTTGTTCCTTCGGGAAAATAACTGTTTCCTTAGGAACTTTATCCATTCTGACTAATGCATTCTCCGTCAGTCTGACAAACCCATTGAAAGGAAACTGAAGTCCTTCTGGGTAAAACTCGAAATCTGACAATGGTCGACCTTCAAGGGTTAGTGTGCCATCCAAGTATGGAGCGTGGAGTGCAAACCGCCAAGGGTTGTTCTTATCGAACGGCGGTAATTTTGATGCATCCGGAACTGTCGATGGAGCAGCTTGAGTTCCGGATTGGAGCAGACCTGCGATCAAATCTCTGATCGGCTTTAGCTGCTCCGCCACTATGTCAGTCACCGACTGCGTGGCTGGAGTGGGAGCCGGAGTAGGAGGAATTCTCTCATCCAGCCTCTCATCCACTACCTCTCTAAACCTTGACAAAAGTTTGTCCACGAGGAGGTCAGATTGTAAGTCAAGCTCCGTCGTCTTGGGTTTAGCGGACTTACCCCTCTGTCCTTTAGAAGGAGGAGGTGCCTTGGCAGCTGGCGAAGAATCATACGAAGTCGATGGCCTAGGGGCCGGAGACGACGCTGATTTCGCCAACGGAGTTGACTTAGACGCCTTCGATGAAGGCTTTGATGCCTTCAAAGGCTTCACCTTGGGTCGGACTGACCTAGAACCTTCCCAAGGTGAAGGAACAGATTTATCGAAACCTAGAAAAGAAGAGGAAGAAGAAGAGGGGGTAGGAGAAATGAAGGATCCTGCCGGAACCTCTACGCCACTTACCTGCTCATCCATCGGTTCTAGATGGATGTCTAGAGCAGCCACATCTCCCGTCAGTTGTTGGTCGTCCTGGTTTGGAGCCATAGCCGCTCGAATGGCTTCTATAATCGGAGCAGCTACTTCACTCTTCACTGCAGCCGACGGAGAACCGGGGAACAGACGGGTAGCTAAAGTGCTATCCAGCACATAAGGACAGCCTTGTGGAGCATTACGGCCGAATCCAGACACCCACTGTCGAAGACTTGCCTTGGCCGCCTTCAAACTCTCCTCATCCGCCTGTAAGAGGGGATAGGAATAAACGGGTCGTATTGACTAACAATTAAACTATAATTATGTCTATATTAATCAAACAATCAAGAATTGTATACCCATTTGTTACTTGATCTTACCTCATCGTTTAACAAGATTGAGGTCAACTCAAAACACCATGCGCAAGACTCCGGGAACCAGATCATGTACGGGGTCTGGCCTTCTTCAGCTATGAAAGAGATCGAGCAATGAGCGTGGGACCGACAGCAGTCATTCCCACCGGATCACTGAAATTCCCTAGGACATCCTTGGAAGGCGCAACGGACTTTCTGTAATATAATATTTTAAATAAGTACCCACTCTCCTTAATGAACTAACCTTAGAAATAGAGCATGGCAAGTATTCTTAACTTAGCATGCATGTAAAGTCTCGTTGTAGCTAACACTATTAAACGGAGAGTGTAACGTATGTTAAACCGAAATATTCACAATTTTATTCCGTATATCCCGGATGTCCGGTGATCTCCGGAGAAAATGACTACCGTATCAACAAGGTAAATCCATATTTCTTTTTAGAGAATAATATTTAATCTTTTGCTAATCTCCGGTGAAGTACATCACCGGAGCCATATTACCGAGCTGAGGATGTGTACCATATCAAGAAAAACGGAAAGCCTAACAGGGGAAGGTGTTCCCAATCGGCCTAGGCAATGCCGGAGATGAGTGCCAAAACATCTCATACAACATGATAAAATCAACTAACATTTCTAATGGTAAACCTTTAATAAGACGGAGTCTACGTCGGTGGATCTCCGGCGAACGGAGTTCCGTAAGGTAATTCTTATTGAATTATCTACCACTCCACCTTTTCCATATCTTCCCCAAGCCATGGCGGGGGGAGAAAGGAAGGGGGGCTTATGATCGAAACATGTCTGGGCGGGAATGGGAACTGTGAAAGAAACGCAAAGTGGCGGCCGATAGTGGTTGATCTTAACCACGATGTTAATGGACCATTCGCATAACTTATAGCGTATAGTACCACCAAAAACAGAATTACCGATTAAAGTTAATTCTTCGGTAAAGTCGGGGAACACTATAGCAAGTGGTTCCCAAGACTACGTTTATAATTGGCATTAACACTTGGTGGTACTCTATGATACAATGTTATCGGTCCTGGACCAAGAACAGAGGCCTAGGCTAATATTGTTCAAGAATGGTACTACCTCATGTATGGAAAACCTTGAATGAAAACATAAAATATAATAGTTTATCTAGATTAAACTAAAGCCTAATAACCTTAATACGTAGCCAAGCTTAAAGTACAATCAGGTCACGAAAGAGGGGGATTAATCAGCCTCTTTTGCACAGGAAGGGGGACATCTTTCCCCAATTCCCTGTAACCTATGTACTTAGAACTGTTTAAGATAGTACTTAACTTAGACTAACAAAAGGGGGAAATAATCCAACCTTGCTAGTAATATTGTTCGAGCGGGCTACTACAAGGTAACTGAAAAGAGGGGGATGTCTCCAGCCTCTTCCAGTACTAGACAGTAGTTAATACACTTCGTATATGAACGACAAGTTCCTTATGATAAACCATAAAACTACATAAACTGATAGTCATAAATAAAAACATGAGTAAGCGAGGAAGAGAGGACTAGCGTAAAACACCACAAAAGGCCAACCGTAACCGCGGCCTGATGGTCTGACGCGGTATTTCACCTTATAGACTAAAAACAGTAAAGGAATTTTTCTCAACGTTTTAAATACTGTTTGGACATGTAAGATGTAATAAATATGCACTACTTCTGACTGTCCAAAGGAGCCCTCTTCCTCGCTTAAACAAGACTACTTTATATAATAAAACGGGACTCGTGAGGTCCAATATTATAAACTGTGCAAATACGTACAAACTCCTGTAAATTAAACCTGAATTATAATCTGCACAGTAAAAACTCTGTGAGACGAACGATCGAATGTGGCATTAAAAAAGAAAGCTAAAAGCTATCTCAAAATACACGTAGGGGCATACCGAAACCAACATGCTTTGTTTACGATCGTTGTAAGCGCATGGCCGGTACCATGCTATAAAACCCAAAATTACGTGTAAATACCGATTCATAAGCTGTTTTTTACAAGAAAACAGAATTTATGGTACTTAACATTGGTCCAGGTGAAGGTAGAGCTTCAGCCATGATGAAAAAAAATCCAGAAATCGTAGGAAAATACAGACACAATTCGCACAATTACTACGCTCACGAGTCCAAAAGAAGATGTAAGATGGCTGCTCGCATCGGGCGGGGACTGGGTGAGTCGGAGCGGTGTGGTTGAGACCGCTGTGTATCGGCACATCCCGTGTTCATATGTTGACGAAGGAGTAATCTAATTGGAAGATGACCTGTGTTTAGTGGCTTTCACACGCCCTTTCTTTATACACGACGCCCTTGAGGTGCTCGCGCGAGGGTAGTAACCTCTGCATACCAATTGGTTTAACTTTCTCTGGTATATTTGGAAATTATTTATATCAGAAAAGTATTAAGAAGGGACCTTTTCACGGCGAACAGGTCGACCCAGAAATAGATTTGTATCTACTCGACTCTGTTTAAAGATTTTTTAAATACAAACAGAATAAAAAAAAGTACAGTATCACTACTAGTTTTTATCAGTTTAAGAGGGTAATAACACTTACAGTATGAAATCATAAGTAAGTATACAGTAATAAATGAAACATCTTATGAACTATATTTTTGTACTCTACTAGTAGTGCTAAAACATTGGAGGAAACATAAAAACTACAGGAAATTCTAGGATAACATTAAGAAGACACTACCTAAAATGTCTTTCAAATATAGATGTAAACCATACATACAAAGTAAACTTTCTAAAATGTTGTAATTCCAAATCTAATGATAAAACCTGACAAATATAAAATCTAATGAAGAGATGATGTTAAAAATGGATGGGCTAAGGCTTCTGCGGCAGTGATACGGGTTTCAGGATCAGGATCAAGGAGTCGGTAAAGAAGATGATAAAACTGAGGGTGGATAAAATATTTCCTTTTGTTTTCCATGAGATGATTCCGGAACAAAACTGGTATTCCATATGTGAGACGAAGGTTCAGATACTTGTCCTGTACTGCTCGAAACTGAATAATTTGTACTAGGTGAAAGGCAATGCTCACCTTCTGACATTTTCAACATTACTGCCAACTGCCCTTCATCTCCCTTAAAAAGTCCATGTGTGGATCTTTGTTGCTGAGCTTTAAAATCATGGGACAAGAAAGAACTTGCGTGGCCAGAAAGTAACCAAGAGCTCTCAAAATTTATAAGACAAACACAGACAATACTTTGCTTACAACCACTGCAAACTTCTTTTTTCAACAGTATCTGAAGGTCTTACACCCCCTCTATACAAGGTATTATTACGCAGCAACTCACATATTTTTCACAAGATCCAAAGGTTTTTCTTTGTTTTTTCTTCACTGCATGTAAAAAGCTTACCTGCAAATGATACATGAGATCATACAATTGTATATTCCTTATACGTACAGCAAATCTTTACACTAAATAGTAACACAGAAAAGAGAAAGTTGTTAGCTATTGAAATTGTTTCCTCAAGATATGCAGAACCAAGCTTTGAAGTCAACAGTAATTAGGGTAATTTTTCTGATGAACTCTATGAACTAATAATTTTTACAGTGTTACTATAACTTGTTCAGCAACACTATTTGTTGATATTATCTAGGAAGATGGTCAGGAAGTCTACAAAGGAAAATTAATGTTATGCCTATAAATTGCATTTGTAGGAATAATCTTTTTAAAAAATCTAACAATCTAGCTAAAATAACAGCATGTGGGCCATGCAAAAGAAGTATTCCTGTCTGTATAAAAACATTTCCTCTTCTTATAAAAAGCCTCTATTTAGCTGATACGCTAAAAGAATGTAGAGGGAAACTCACCAAAATTTTGATGCAGCTTTCGTATAGTATAAGAACCAAGAAGTGTGATATTTCAGCTAAAGTTGACAGATCATCGGCTGCCTTGAAAAAAGGGTATCGTCCACTCAACAGGCACAAAAGAATAACACCAACAGACCACATGTCTACAGCTGAGGAAAACAAAATACAATTATATACATTTGGCTGGGAGACTAGTTACTGCCTAAACTCTTGTTTTCAGATGTCCTTCCCATAAAGAAATCAATAGTTATTAATGTTTATAATACTAATGAAGGACTTCCTATAGTAGATTTATTTTTAAATGAAATTCTATGACAAAAGAATGATTTAAAAGTAGATTACATAACTTTTGATATATGTCATAATTTTGTAGGCTTTCAAATGTTTCATCTTGAAGGGCATGACTCACAATAAACTGGTAGCTTTTTGTTATCAAACAGCTCTGTATTATGACCAGAGTATTTTACATACTGCAAATACTGTAGGAGTCTATTTAAGAAAAGTTTTGATTTGTTCTTATTCATGGAAATTTGAATACTGCATTGTGCCAAAATATGGTTTGCATATCTACATACATATTGCTTTCATGGAAGTGTCAAAATTGACATGTATTACATGACTATTTGATCATGCTTGGATTAGTATATGCTTTCTACTTTACATTTTAACTTTATGTCAAAGTCAAAGTTGGAAAACCTTTACAATTCAATAATTTATAAATGTTACCTGTTCCTTGGTCTGGATGGCGCAACAGAACTTCAGGGGCACGAAACCCAGGTGTTCCAGCTCTTGGGGCATGCTGATTGCTCCTACCCAAGCATACTGTACAGACTCTTGCAGTGCCATAGCAATGGCAAGAAACTGGCAGGAGAACACTTCCAGACTTGGTATGGACCTACATTAAAAGAAATGTAAACAATTACAGTATGCTAAATCACACTGGATGATGTCCAACTGAATTTGATAATAGTACCTCAAATTTTTCACTTGCAATTTTTCCTTTACTACTACATCTAATAGTTTTTGTTTAAAAAAAAATTACTATGATGAACCTTTTTTAAATTTTCGTATCTAGAAGCTTTAAAACTGTACAAATGAAACTACAACTTAGTAAATGTCTTCATGAGAGGATGGCAAAATTAGCATTAGTGATCATCCTCTTGAAAGATTATCCTTACTTATCCATTTTGAGTAAATAATTTCCTGTAAATATTATTGCAATTACTTAATCCTCTGTGAAATGCTGAGATCATATATCAATGCACCACCTGATTTCCAGCATAAGTACCCTCTGGCTAAGAAACTTTCAAAGCTACTGCAGCAGCTTTCTGTAATAGTATAACAAATAACAAGAGTTCCTCTTAAATCAAACAATTTTGAGTACCATTCATTTAGCACTTATTCCAAAAATTTCCAAAATATAAAATAAAACAAGCAAATTGTAATTAAGCTCCTGATCTCTAATACTGAAGTTCCTTCAAGTCCCTCAATTTTTATTGACAACAGCAATATTTATTTTATCTTTTAAGAATTTAATATAAATCTTTAGTAATCCTTGTTGCCATCAGCTTGGAAAAATACAAAAGAAGAAGACAGGCAGCCCCCGCCCCGGTTATCAGTGGAGGTTCCGGTCCTGGGGTTGTTGTGCTGATAAGTGTAAACCGCCTTTAACCGAGACTCTGCGATTTATGGTGCTACGGTGATGATAACCAGTTATCACCACCATGAGCACCCTTATGGTGCATCATAAGCGACCTTATGGCACCGATAACTGGAACTTGGCCTGTTATGGCTCCATACAATGCGGATTTTATGGCAATAGACAAGTGCCATAAAACCAGATTGTCGATAACCAGGGACTGCCTATATGTACAAAAAAGGTTCTTCCTTGTCTCCATTAAGCCAAGAAGCCAAGATAATAGAGAAGAGAGCTTCAGGTTTCTCTGCCAAGGATGTAGTCACCCCGTAGTCCCTCTGAGGAGAACGAAGAATTACCCAATGAGCCTCTTGACTAAACCTAGGGAGCAGTAACCATCAACATCCATCTTTAGTGGAGAGACTTTAAGTTCCTACTTAAAAGAGTTGGGCTTCTGTTAGGTATTCAGATTAACTGAATTATGTCTACTTGGTTTTCTAGTCTACCTTTTTTACTCTCTGTTCTAAAGTTCTATATTTTACTCAAACTTACCGAACATTTTACTTGGAGAGTTTGCTGACTAAAGCAAATCTGTTTCAAAGTTCATATTTTGAAAGCTTGACATTTTTTCTCCAGCTAAAGTTCAGTATATCTTAGTTTAACCAGACTACTGCTCTGATTAACAGCTCTCCTAGGGCTGGCCCAAAGGGTTAGACATTTTTACGTGGCTAAGAACTAATTGGTTACCTAGCGATGGGGCCTACAGATTATTGTGGGCTCTGAACCACATTATATCAAGAAATTGATTTATAATCACCAGAAACAAATTCCTCTGATTCCACATTGGCCAGAATGGGGAAATCAAACTCAGGACTACTGAATCGGTAGGCAAGCAGATAAACCACTCCTCCAATAAGGAACATTTTTTCCCCACACTTTTGCATATGTGAACAATGGCTCTTTGTCAGCCTTTGCTTTACTTCAGAAAGAATTCTTGCCTTTGTTCTTTATGCTAAGACTTCCCTCTCAATACATTCCTCTTACAAATTTCATCAAAAGTGACATGTTTTCCACCACTGCCACAGTGAAACCTTCAACTGCATTTACCATGAGATTCTGCCCAAAATTGTCACATCTTGACATAACAGTCAAATGACTATATATCTAACAACAGGAAAAATACAAGACTTCATTATCTATTTTTATCAGACTATTACAACTATACAATGCACTCCAGTCAGTCTTTACTTCATTTTTGGTCTCATCAAAGTTTCTGGTAGATTTAAGTATGTATGTGTCAAATTAAAAGTTTTTACTAAAGCAAAAACAAACTACACAAACGCATAGTTCCTTGTTTAATTAAAAAAAAGCCCAGAAAGTCATAGCTTTATTAGACAGAAAATTCAAAATTCCCTTACCTAGTAAAATCTTTAAAATATATAAATAATTTTCTACGACCTGATGGTATCTTAGCAAAACGATTTGAATTTAATGTAAAGTTTGAGTTGAGTTTTCAAAAATGAAAAAAACATTACCTCTTGCAAGACTCTGTTCCCTCTCACAAAATTTGATCTCTCTTGGTTAATGCTAGCAGAGTCAATGATACCTGAAACTCTTGGACTGCATGCTGGAACTTTCTGTAACCTTTGTGGAATGCCATGGTTAGCACAAGAAGAATCTCCACTGGTCGTCGACACCCCAACTTAGAACTTCCAGCTCTCATGCTTGCTGTTCTGGTATGGCTGAGCAAATAAAAAGTACAGTACTTCAATATATAAAACAACCTCTTCACAATAATTCCTCCTGTTAAAAATATCTTATGCATATGAAAACAACTATACACACTCTTACCAACAAATATAAATAGAATAGGCCTTCCAAATACACAGTAAAACGTGAAAGTAAAAAAAGTGATGTCTCATGTATATAAACCACTTTTAGACAGCCTAAAATTTAAGATATTCAGGCATAAAATATTTTCTCAAACAAACCCATCAATCATAGATCCCTCATTCATTGTCCAAAGTCCCCAGACTTATATATTGCAGATGGAAGCGTATGAGTGCCAAGCACCTATTTCTCAGTATACTGTTCCCATTCTTTCACATATATGTACAATCATATAACCATATACACAATCTACATGAGAGGTAAAGTAAGAGTCTCACCTTTGCAAAGACCCAGTTGGCACTTGGGGACACAATAATTAATTTCAGAATAATTCTGGAACCAAAATTTCAAGGTAATTTTGTGGAGCACAGCAAATAGAAAGTTTGTACTCTTGACACCCCTCAAAAAAGAGATGAGGATCAACTAACCATTCAAGTGAGATGTAGATATGAGAAAATAGACAAATATATAATGAACAGAATGAAAAATAGAAAAAAATACATCTTCTGTCACTACCTGCACTAATAAAAATACTTTCAATATCCTTGAAGGCTAGAAAAGTTTAGAGGCTCTCAATCTCTTATTTGTCCTGCTTCTTCTTCTGAAGTACCTGAATATGCACGAGGGATGACCTACCTCTGCCACCAGGATATACATAGTGCTTTTGGGGATGCATTCCCTATGCTGACACATGAACAAAAAGTATGTTTGGGACTCTCATCTTTGATATGTTTGGTTATCTTGAAGCAGTGTTGGATGGCTCTCATAAGACTAAGAAATAGGTCAAATACATCACTGGATGCCAAGGCTAGAATTACAAATGAAGCGGTGGAATGGTCTTATGTGCCTGCCATGTGGGGTCTTAGTGACAAATTCAGGAGTGAAAGACAAGCATATAACTGCAAAAAGTTCTTGCTGTCACATACTATGCACATCTTAAAATGCAAAAAGCTTGCAGAAAAATTCTTTTCAGTAGGATGCAGCACAGAAGCTGATCACCCTAAGCACTCAAACGCAGGTTAAAAAATTTTGGTTTCAGAAAGTCACATGAATTTCATACAAAGTGAGACTATAAACAGCACTACATTTCATCGATCTTGATGAAATCTTAAAAACTACTAATTATTTGCTTTGGAAAATATGCTCAAAAAATTCTAAAATATTTACATCACTAACCATTAAGAGCTGTAACTTCTTGCAAATGCTTTGCTAAGCCCTCTAGTGGCAAGGAGCTTGCTGCTGATGACATGGACTTCCGAGGTGATCTTCTCAGGCCTCGTAATGTTTCTTGTCTCATCTGCATAACCTGAGCCTTTGAGACCTATAAAATATAAAATTATAATACAGTCAACTCTGCTTACATGATAATTCAATAGGCAATATTCTGCCTTTGTGGAATTCAGTAATTAACAAATATCAGTTGAAATACTATTAAATCATGCCATAAAAACGTTTCTTTTTGTTCATCTGCATAAAAACAAACTAATTAGTGAAGGAGAAAGCGATAAAAAAACAAAATTATCTTCAATACTATTTGCAAATCAGTCATCGCTTTTAATTAAATTTTTTCAATAATAGTGTAATACTAATAGTAATGAAACAATATTTATTTACCTTCCCAAGATTTTGTAATGCTAAGGATTAAAAAATAATTTGGAAAATGTAAGACACACGCATGTTATTAAATATTAAAATGTAAATAATACACACAAATGTTTAATGCTTATAATTTCCTCTAATAAGCTAATAATACCTATCTATTAACAATGGTGCCAAGGTTTAAGTAAATCAGTGAATAATCGAATATATACAGTCAAACCCTCGTACTCGTGTTCTCGAGTTCCACAGACTCACCTACTATTTGCAGATTTTTCTTGGACCATATCTACCCACTACTCGCTGAAATTCCCTATTCGCAGTCTATTTTTCATTGAGAAATATTCACCAACTACTGTATTTTCATATAATTTTCATGACTAAATGCACTATTTGTGATGAAACTATTACAGTGATCCCCCCGTATTTACGGGGGCATGCTTACCAGAACCCCCCTGGTAGCTAGAACCCGTGAATAGTTGGAACCCCTATAAAAATGCTTAAAACAGCCTATTTTATTAGTTAACACTCAAGAAAAACTGACTAAAAATGGTTATACATGGTTTTTTTTAATAGTTTTATCACAAAATGTGTATTTTATGATAAAACTGACAAAAAAACCCATGAATTTGAGGATATTTTTCATGGAAAAATACTGCAAATACGCAACCTTCCCACAAATAATGTGAGTATAAGTTCCAGAGAAATCTGTGAATGTGCGAGTCCGGGAATGCCATGAACGTGAATACAGGGGTCCACTGTATAATATTTAGTTATAAGCATTTTGAGTATTTTTCTTGTGTTTGAACTATCAAATCGACAGTTATAAGCATCTCAGAGGGGTTCTAAGTATTAGCAGATTTTAGCTATTTAGCGAAGGGGTCCAGGACGCATCCTCCGCGAATGCAGAGGGTTTGCTGTATACCTATTTATAAACATAAATGTCTTATAGATAATTTATGGAGTAAAAACGTACATCATGTTTTAACTAAACAATATATGATTTAAATTATAAGGGAAAGAGCAGATCAACAGTTTATTTTACAGATAGCAATACAAACCTACAGAAATGAAAGGGACAAAGTCAACAAATATTGTACTATATGCTAATCCTCATACTATATGCTATGCACATATGAGGATTAGGACTTATAACACATTTACTAGGGGTGTGTTGCTACTGTAAAGCATCCTATGCTATTGATTACATTAACAGCATGGCTGCTCACTCACCTGTATCCTGAAGTAAAGGTACCCTTTGCTTTAGGTGATAAGGCTGCCATATCCTCAATCTCCATTCTACCTCATCCTAGAGCCATTCCATCCACATCCAGAATTCTTCTGATTTTTTTATCTATCACATCTGTAGATGTTGATGAAGAAGCTTATAAGCCCCAGTTTAAGACATACCTGGTGTACCCTTTATAAGCACATCTTCAACACTTCATATCTGAAATCTCAATGCCTTCCTGTCTTCATCTCAGGCCAAGCCAAATGGATTTCATTTCACCTTTAAGAAAAGGTGCTCACTGTTGCTAAATGAAGTCATCCCTTTGAACACTGAAAAAGAACGTGAACAGTGCTGAACCCTGAGTACAACCTCATCAGGATTCACAACAGTCCCAGTCAAAAAGACCAGAGACAGCAATAATCAGGGTTATGACAACAAGACCAGTGATATCAATAATCAGGGTTATGACCGAAGCAGCTATAGTAATCAGGGTTATGACCGAAGCAGCTACAGTAATCAGGGTTATGACCAAAGCAGCTCTAGTAATCAGAGTTTTGACCAAAGCACTATATATAAGTATTTAGAGATATGACCCATAGCTTTATGAGTGGACAGGCTAGTGCCCATACACTTAGATATGACAACAGTGCAACTGTGTTAGCAAACAGCCTACTGAGCACACTGGGCTAATGCAAAAGAACAGAGCCATGTGGCTGTTAAGAGGCCAAAAAAAAGTTGAGGACCATGACCATAACATTATAAAGCATATCTATGATCAAAGGATAAATTCATGGCAGGACCAGAGCTGTATTTGATGTCAACAGCTTTGACCAGGGCAGCACATGTGCAGAGAGCCACAACTAGAGACCTGATCAATATCAAGACCAGAGCCATGCTGATACAAGTAATACCTGACCGCCCATGCAAGCAAAGAACTATGCCAATGCTCGGGAGTCTGATCAAAGCTAAGCAAGCAGAGAGCGCCACAACCAGAGGATAATACCATGGTCAGACCACAACAGTGAAAATGGCAGTAGCCAAAATCAGACCCATGATAAGAAGACCAAGGACCTCCGCTAACCAAATCTTGTTGAACCAAACTGGGTTGCACACAATGGTCCCAAAAAGATTAACTTAATTTCTCCCACACTTTTGTCTTTGTTCATGGTGGCTTCAGCTTCAAATGGGGACAAGAAGACATTGGAGTCATGTAAGAAGGGTATAAGAATTGTTGTTTTCCTTTGAAATCAGAGGTGTCTTCTAACCCAAACAGACAACCGTCAACTCTCCCAGTGTCAAATCTCAGGAAGGCAGATACTTTAGCCATGAAGGCCAGGTTCTGCTGCTAACATTTAGAGGAAGTTCATACTGCTAACAAGAATGATGACAAAGTCACAGTCATTCCCACATAAGTAGCGCTGAGGCCCCTTTCAGCAAGATACTCAAAAGGGTCTGTGAAGTTTTCAACCTGGGACAACAACATAAGTTATACAAAATGGTGTCAGTTAAAAAAGCTAAAGACAGATCCAATCAAGACAGGGACTCACTTTCCCATGCCAACACCTGTTAGACACCAAAGCTGACGTCAACAGGATGACAGAATTCTCCAGTCTTCAGGCACCAATTGTTGTGGAGGGACTCTTGAGCATACACTAACTACTTCACTGCCATTAACTTTGCCACGCTGAACTGGGTTTTGTCTACTGGTGTGTAGGCATAAGTCAAAATGAAAAGGTTGTAACTTGCAAAGACTACTAATTAGGGTGGAATTTCTCTGCCAGTTATCACTGACAATGAACTGTGCACATAAATAAAAATTTAATTATTTTGAAGAAAATTATCCTTTATCTAACCTCTTTCACCATCCTTAAGGCTTCCAGATTTACTGATGATTTCTGTACTTCTTGTGTGCTTACTCGGGGAATCCTGTAAAAAACAGTTTCTGTAAACAATTTCATGCAATAATTTACCATTAAGATTCTATAAACACTTATCAGCTTTAACAATAACAATAATCTTGCAAAAGCATTCTTTTCAAACTACTTTAATGCACTGAAATTGTTTTCTGCATGTGGAAATATACGTAAACCTCAATTCTGAAACTTAAACCTCAGTGCTGAAACACTAACTACGTATTGAAATTTATACAATTTAGAACTAATAATATTATAATAATAATAATAACAAAGACATAGATGAGACAGGATACAATACATGGGAATAATAGAAAGAGGATATAAAACACCAAGAGAAGAAGGACACAATCAGGAAAGCAGTATACGATAGAGAGTTAAGACAATACTCAAGTCAAAACTCTACGACAGAAATATGAAGAAAGCCATAAACACATGGGCAGCACCAGTAATCAGGTACAGTGGAAGAAGTAGTGGAGTGGTGGACGAAGGCTGAACTTTGCAGTATAGATTACAAAACTAGGAAACAGGACAATACACAAAGCACTACAGCAAATACAGACAGACTATGTACGTATACATAACACAAAAGGGAGGAGGGAGAGGGCTATTAAGCATGAATATAGGTAAATTTCTCGAAATCAATTGCTCGACAGTAAATTCCTCGAAAACAATTGTTAGAAAAATAATTTCTCGAACTATCAGTTTCTCGAAAGGCATATTTCTCGAAACCCAATATCTATTTTTGAAATGATCATTAGCATGCAAACAATCATTACCAGGTCTGTTAATAGACGGAATGTTAAATGCCATAATATATTTCTTTTCGAGTTTTAAACCTTATGATTGTATTTTTTGTTTTTCTATTTTAGTTTTTTTTTGCTGGAAGTATCAAACCATCAAGATGGAATTAACATAAGTGGATATCAAGGACAAGTCTGTAAACAAAAAAAATATCTGGGAAATGCGAGATGTGCAAGCAACTTAAAATGTTCAGTCGTGCTATCACTATCGATGGTAATATCCAAAACAAAGTGGAGATCACAACCACTCAGGAGACGGTGCTAAAATTGGATTGGGCGGCCATATAGAAATAACCGTAGACATGTTCCTTTCTTTAAACATGAATTATGGAATTGCCAAATACAAACAAGGCAGTCAAGGGGTGGCACAATAGTTTTGAACGCCAATTAAGTGCTTGCCATCCATCTATTTGGAAATTTATAGATGGACTAAAACGAGAACAAAGTCTCAGAGCTGTGAATTGAGCAATATGTTGGAGGTGTTAGTACAGCAGTTAGCAGGAAAAAAAAGTACCGTGACTGTGCAATGAGACTACAGAACATTGTAACGAAGTATGACGAAAAATGCAATGTAGAAGAATAATTAAGAAATATTGCATATAATATTTCATTTTGATTGGATAAATTTTGGCAATAATACACTTTTCATTCTTAACTTCTTTAACCTTTTAACTTATGAAAACTAAAAAATTTTATTAGCAAAAATATTTTTTCAACATAATAAAATGAACAATGATAATGAAAACGTGCCTGTCATTTTTTAATAAAAAATTTTTTAATAAAAAATTTTTTAATCTTTATTGTACTTAAACTACAATTTGCTCAATAACCGTCATTTACTTTTTTAACCTTTTACTTATGTAAACGAAAAATATTTATTTACAAAATTATTTACAAAAGTATTTTTCTCGAAAGGAATATTATTCAAAAGCCGATACCTATTCTTTAAATGGTCATTCTCTACAATATTGGCTTTCGAGGAATTGATAGTTTTGAAAAATAATTTTTTGAGTAATTGCTTTCGAGGAGTTTACTGTCGAGCAAATGATTTCGAGAAATTTACCGCACACCATTACGCATAGATTAGTGGGTCAACATCAAAAGCAAAGCACTGAGGCAATATCTGAAAACTAGTGAAGATAGTGGCTAAGGGAGTGCATGGCAAGAAGGACTGATAAAAGTAAATAAAGACCCTGACATATAAAGAGACAAGTAAATGATAAACAGAACAGAGGAACGGCATAACAAACCAATGTACGGACAGTGCATGAGACAGATTAAAGAACTGGCCGGTGATGAAAGATGGCAATGGCTACAAAGGGTAGAGCTCAAGAAGGAAGCAGAATGAATACTAACAGCAGCACAAGATCAGGCCCTAAGAACTAGATATGTCCAAAGAACAACAGATGGAAATAACATCTCACTTTTTTATAGTTAGTGGGGGAAATATGAAAAACGAGACCATAAACCCCACACGGCAAGCGAATGTCCAGCACTTGCACAGAACCAGTGCAAAAAGAGGCACTATGGTATCAGAACAGATAGGATGATATATGCCAATAGACCAGACATGATGTTGATTGACAAAATCAAGAAGAAAGTATCACTCATTGATGTCACAATACCATGGAACACCAGAGTAAATGAGAAAGAAAGAAAAAATAAATAAGTATCCAAGACCTGAAAATAGAAACAAGAAGGATATGGGATATACCAGTGGAAATTGCACCCATATCACAGGAACACTCACTAGGCAAGATCCAAAGATCCCTGAAAAATGAAAAACTGGAATAAACTAAATGCTGATATGGCTCCAGGACTCATGCACAAGTGTATGCTACTAGAAACAGTACACATAGTGAGAAAAGTGATGGACTCATAAGGAGGCAGGATGCAACCCAGAACCCAACCCATAAACACCACCCAGTCGAGTAGGGTGACTATGATGAGCTAAAAAAATATATATGTATAAAAATAATAACAACAATAATAATCAGACTGTATGAGCTCTGGATTATTCATAATCAACATTTTACATTTTAATCCAAATGATAAGGAAACATGAAAAAAGTAACATCCCAAAGAGATGATTACTGTTTAAATGAAATTTCTAAGAGCACTTAGAACTGTTTAATTTTTAATAAAACTTGTATCATAACTGTAAGTACCAAAGCTGCTACTGCTGTGAAACGTAACTGCCACGTGAAACAAATAATACAATGGTTTTCAGTATCTCAATAATTAATTTAAGGATATCTGTTTGACAAAATTAAGCAGCTGACAATCCCATACTGTTTATAAAGTATTCAGTTTAGTCACGAATTCAGCACCCTGGACAATGATTACATAACAATAGAAGATGAAGCAGTCAGGTAGCATGTAATTATGAAATGAAAAAATGTAATTTCTTTATCCAGAATAGAAGAATTGAAGGTTAAATAGGTTTGCTAATTTATGCATGTAAAAGCATGTTCATTTATGGCCAAATATCAACAGCAGATAAGATTTGGTGTTTTTAATTATTTACTCTAGAATGAATACTTATTTCAATTAGTCCATCAAGGGCAAAAATGATATTGTTAAACTACAATAAAGTTTTGTACATACTTACCTGGCAGATATCTTAGCTATAGTCTCCGACGTTCCGACAGAATTTCAATCTCGCGGCACACGCGACAGTAGGTCAGGTGGTCTCCCTACCTTCCCGCCGCTGGGTGGCAAGGATGTACGAACCACTCCCGTAAGCTTGTCAGATTTTTCTCTTCCACCTGTCTCCTGAGGGGAGGCTGGGTGGGCCATTAATCGTATATATCTGCCAGGTAAGTATGTACAAAACTTTATTGTAGTTTAAACAATATCATTTTTGTACATGAACTTCCCTGACAGATATATACTTAGCTGATTGGCACCCTTGGTGGAGGGTAAGAGACAGCTCAATAATACAGGTAAGACGGGAAACAACTAATGTTGTAGGATATAAAAACCTTGGTTCTCACCTTTTTCAGGATGAAGACTTCATAGATACTATCTCTGAGTCTGCATTGCCTGGAGAGCTACAGCTAGACGTGACCTGATGCTGAAAGACTCTCGGATCTACCACTGGGATATGTGATCCCCTATTGTGGTAGAATCCAAGTCGGATGCTGTTAGAGGGACCTTGTCCGCTTACCTAACAGATCCTTACCACTACCTCTGCAAGGAGCCAAAACCACCCAGACCACCTAACCAAAATACAAAGGGTTAATATTACGACAAAAAGAGGTGCCTCCTGCAACCTCTTTCAGACAACCAAAAAACAACAATATAAAATATAGGGTAACATATAAAAATTTACACAGGATAAGTTTCAGCTCCCTGCCCCAGCACCGAATCCGCCGATACGAAAGGACCCAAGGCGAAGCATTTATCATATGTGATTTTTACATCACGTAGGTAGTGGTTGCGAAAACCGATTGGCATCTCCAAAAAGTCGCCTCCATCAAGTTCCGCACAGACATATTTTTTTCTGAATGCAAGCGAAGTTGCGATGGCTCTCACCTCGTGAGCTTTCACTTTCAGTAGTCTAAACTGATCTTCCTTACAGGCAACATGTGCCTCTGTAATAAGGCTTCTCAGAAAAAGGAGCATTCTTCGACATGGGCCGAGTGGGGTCCTTTACGGAGCACCAAAGTACATCTTGATTAGCCTTAAGTTGTTCCTTCCTCTAAGGAAATACTTCATATTCTCATAGGGCAAAGAGTTCTTTCAGGCTCTTCCCCTACTAGAAAAGATAAACTACGAACTTCAAAGCTCCTGGGCCAAGGGCGTGATGGGTTTTTCATTCTTTGCAAGGAAACTTGGAAGAAACGAACATACCATAGAATCTTCCTTAAACCCTACATTGCCCTCAATAGCTTGGAGCTCACTCACTCTTTTAGCTGTAGCTAGGGCCAAAAGGAAGATAGCCTTCTTCGTCAAGTCCTTGAAAGAGGCTAAGCCAGGAGGTTCGAATCTAGACGATCCAAGGAATTGTAGGACTACGTCTAGATCCAGTTCGGTACTACATAGGACGCTTAATGGTTTCAAATGATCTAATAAGATCATGCAGGTCCTTATCATCGGATATATTTAAGCCTCTATGCCGAAATACCGCCGCCAACATACTGCGGTATCCCTTAATAGTTGACACAACCAGATGACATTCTTCTTTGAGGAAAATAAGGAAATCCGCAATTTGGGTCACAGAGGTACTGGAAGAGGAAATGTTCTTCCTCTTGCACCAACGTCTGAAGACATCCCACGTTTGACTGGTATACACGCAAGGTTGGAAGGTCTCCTCGCTCTTGCGATTGCTTTAGCAGCTGCTGCTGAAAAGCCTTTCGCTCTGACCAAACTTTGGACAGTCTGAAACCAGTCAGACTGAGAGCGAGGAGATTTTTGTGGTACCTGTCGAAGTGGGGTTGTCTGAGTAGATCGCTCCTTAGCGGGAGCGATCTTGGAAGGTCCACCAACCATTCCAGTAACCTCTGTGAACCATTCTTGGGCCGGCCAAAAGGGAGCGATTTAAGGTCATTCTCGTTGAATCGGGACTCTACGAACTTCTTGATAGTTAGCCCCAGGATCTTGAAGGGGGGTAAACGCGTAGACGTCGAGTCCGTTCCAGTCTAAAGAAGAAGAGCATCTATTGCTACTGCCTCTGGATCCGATATCGGAGAGCAGTAAGGATCCAGCCTCTTGTTCTTTGACGTGGCAAAGAGGTCTATGTGTGGCCTGCCCCATAACTTCCACAGGCTCTGGCATACATCCAGATGAAGGGTCCACTCTGTGGGAAGGACCTGATCTTTCCTGCTGAGGAGATCTGCTCTTACATTCCTTCTCCCTGCACGAACCTGGTGAGAAGCTTGATTCCTCTTTCTTCTGCCCACAGAAGAAGGTCTCTTGCTGTCTCGTACAGGGAGAAGGAATGCGTCCCCCCCTGTTTCCTGATGTATGCCAGAGCTGTAGTGTTTGTCCGCGTTGACCTGCACTACCGATCTTCTGACTTTGGGCTCGAAAGCCTTCAGAGCCAACCACACAGCCATCAACTCCTTTCTGTTGATGTGCCAGGCTACCTGGTCCCCCACCCAGGTACCTGACACTTCGTTGGTTCCCAGAGTTGCACCCCACCCCATGTCCGACGCGTCGGAGAACAACACCAGGTTGGGGGTCTGTGATTGAAGAGACAGTCCCTTCGCAAAGAGGTTGGGATCTGTCCACCATAAGAGATGTTTCTTGATGTCCTGGGATAACGACAGGGAGAACGTCAAATCCTGAGAACGACGACTCCAATTCCGATGAAGAAAGAATTGGAGCGGTCTCAGGTGCAACCTTCCTAGGGAAACGAATTGCTCCAGAGAGGAGAGTGTCCCCAGCAGACTCATCCACTCCCTCACTGTGCATACTTCTTTCCTAAGAAGGTTGTTACTCTCTCGAATCCTCGGGCTATCCTTTCCTGCGAGGGAAAAGTCCGAAAACTCAGAGAGTTCATCTGTATCCCGAGATACACACACTCTTGCTCGGGAATTAGTGATGACTTCTTGAAATTGACGAGAAGTCCCAAAGCCTTCGTCCAATTCTAAAGTTACTTGTAAGTCCTTCAAACAACGATCTTCTGAATTGGCCCTTATTAGCCAATCGTCGAGGTACATGGATATCCTCACCCCTTTCAAATGAAGCCATTGAGCCACATTCCTCAAAACTCCCCGTGAACACTTGCCGTGGGCCGTCGAGAGGCCGAAACACAGAGCCCTGAACTGAAAAATTTTCCCCCCCCCCCCATCATGAATCTGAGAAACTTCCTCGAGGAAGGATGGATCGGTACGTGGAAGTAAGCGTCCTGAAAATCCAAGGAAACCATCCAGTCCCCTGGACGAAGCGCTGCCAGCACTGATGAAGGCGTTTCCATCGTGAACTTCTTCTTTTCTACGAAGAAGTTCAGGGCGCTTACATCCAACACCGGTCTCCATCCCCCTGAGGACTTCGAACTAGGAAAAGGCGGTTGTAGAAGCCCGATGAATGATGGTCTGTCACTAGTTCGATAGCCCCCTTCTCCAGCATCTGATACTACTGCTAGATGGAGAGCTTGATTCATGATGGGGTCTCTGTACCTGGCCGTCAGTTCCCTTGGGATGGTCGTCAAGGGAGGTCTTTCGACGAAAGGGATGAGGTAACCTCTCCTCAAAATAGAAAAGGGTCCAAGGATCGCCCCTTTTTGGGCCCAGACTTCTGCAAACTCTAAGAGTCTGGCGCCCACCGTTGTTTGAAGGACTTGCAAGTTATTTGGGGGGCTTTAACAGACTTGGCGAAAGTCTTACCCCTTCTTGAAGGTTTACGACCTCTAAACGTAGAGGTTCTTGATGAAGATGCCCTCGAAAGGGTTCTCTAACACTTGCCTTTTCCTTCTTAGCCTTGGTAGGGAAGGAAAGGGCGAGGTTTTCTTGCCGACTGTGCCAAAAGGTCCTGGGTGGCTTTGGCCGAAAGTGACCTCGAAATGTCCTGCACTCGATGTTTCGGAACAACTGAGTAGACAGAGGAGCAAACAGCAAAGAAGACCTCTGATCATGGAGACCGACTTCGTTAAGAAGGAACAGTAAACCGACCTCTTCTTCACGATGCCGCCCCATAAAGGGAGGCGATTTCACTCGCTCCGTCTCTTACTGACTTGTCCATACAAGACAAAAACACATAAGATCATCTGGTGAAATTGACTCTGGCACTTCAATTTTCTTGGCTAGGACTCCCAACGACCAATCAAGGAAGTTAAATACTTCTAGCACTCTAAACATACCTTTGAGCAAATGATCCAATTCGTTCATTGCCCAAGTCGTCTTAGCAGAGTTAAGGGCAGTTCTCCTTGTCGAATCTACCAGTGCCGAAAAATCCGAATCAGCCGAAGACGGTAGACCCAATCCTAAGGGCTCTCCTGTTTTTCGTACCAGAAACCACGCGTCCTGACAACTTCGAAGGAGGAAAAGCGAACATCGTTTTCCCCGCTTCTTCTTTGGAAGCCATCCAGGAACCAAAACTCCTCAGTGCCTTCTTCATAGAAAGAGTTGGCTCATCCTCACACAAGAAGAACTCTTCGCTGCTTTCGCCGTTGAAAAAAGTGAGTGAGGAGAAGGAGGAGCCGTAGGCGTAAGGGAATCCCCAAAAACTTGTAAAGTAGCTCTGTAGCTTCTTGTAAGAAGAGACAGCAGCAGAAGTGTTCGGTTCCTCATCCGAACCTTCTAGGACGTCTTGTCGAGGCGAGCGCGGAAGATCCTTAGGTGACGAAGGATCCTAGCAGGAGTTGAGCGAGAGGTTGGAGAACGCCCTCTCTTAGAAGAGTTCACATCCACTGAGAACGATGAAAGAAGATCTGGGAAGTATACGATGAGACTCCCTCTTCGAGGTATACGGAATCTCAGCCGCGAAGGAGAGGTAGGGCTCCTACTCCGAGAATTCTCGGAAACATCCGCAGGGCGCTTACGAGGAGGCGAGCGCCTACTATACTCTATGCACCTATCCTGGGGCGAGCGGACTTGCCCAAGGGAAGAAGAGCGCCTATCGAGAGCAGAGCGCTTGCGCGGCTCTCCCATACCTGTCCAGTTGCGTACGATCACGGAAGTTCGACTGGAAGGCGAAATGCGCCTACTAGGAGAAGGCTGCTTGCGAGACTCTTGACGTCTAACAAGAGGGTACATTCAGGAGAAGGGCGCTTCAAAATCAAAAAATAACGAGCGCCTACTTGGAGAAGGGCGCTTCCGGGATTCCTGGTGCCTACCAAGAGACACGGTCAGGAGAAGTGCGCCTAGAAGCGGGAGAGCGCCTACACGGAGAAGGGCGCTTGAAAGACTCTTGTTGTCTGCCCTTAGGAGAATAATCAGGAGTATGACGCCTTAAAAGAGACCGAGCGCCTACTAGGAGAGCTATGTGCAGTAGGCTCTTGGCGCCTACCTTGCGGGAGCGGCTCAACAGTAGGCCGTCTATCATGCACACGACTCCTACCAGACTCTAGATGCCTGTCAGGAGAGAAGTCACGATCCGATACTCGAGGAGAGTGACATCTGGAAGAAGAACGCCTACTTGTATAAGGGGCTTCTATAATCTTGAGGCTGCTGAGGAGAAGTCTCACGCGAGGGAGTTGAAGAAATCGCGTGATGAGCAGGTGCAGTGCGCTTAGCCGGAAGCGGGAATCCAATCTGGGGAGAAAAAACTTCTTTCTCCATAGCGCGTCCTACCGATGTTTGGCGCCTTGAAATTTGAAAGAGATCCAGGCGAGCGAGGGCGGCTCACGCGAGTGCGGGCGCTCCCGCGAGCGAGGGCGCTCACGGCGAGCCCCACCTTCATACAAACCTCCCCATATGAAGAGCGATCCTCTGAAGAGCGGCGCCTAGATCTCTTGATCGGAAGAGAAACGTCCTTCTTCCTACGTGATCTAACTGCTAGAGAGTCTGCTAGCGCCGTGATCTGAGCTTGAAGTCCCGCGAGTACTCTCGTAGGAGAATCTTCTAATTCTTCCTCGGAAGCAGGCGCCGAGCGCGGAGCGCGAGAAGAAGAACGATCACAGGATTTCTTGTGTTTCTTCGCCTCCACCGACGATTCTTCCGGGAAAACCTCCGGACTAGAAGCCAAAAGGACTGCAGAGCCTTCCAAGCCCTCTTCAACGGGCGCGACGCATCCGGGGAGTTCCAACCTCTCTTCGGAGAGGGAGACGACGACGAGGAGAAGCATTGGCGTAGGAGCTCCTTCTTGTAGCGATCGAGGCAGCCTGGGAGCGTACTTCAGGATCTTGCCGAGGGGACGCCTGACCGGTGGGGCTCTCCTAGCCCTCCTGCGGCTTTCGACTTTCCTACTCC
Organism: Macrobrachium nipponense; assembly: GCF_015104395.2. Lineage (NCBI taxonomy): Eukaryota > Metazoa > Arthropoda > Malacostraca > Decapoda > Palaemonidae > Macrobrachium > Macrobrachium nipponense. The sequence goes on along the minus strand of NC_061087.1, from coordinate 32,608,991 downwards.
ACTGGAACTGGGAGTCTGGAAGAGGTCTATGGCCTAGAGGCACTAAGGAGCCGGTCAGACGCACCCTCCACCAACACTGGGGACACTGCACTGATCACTAACACTCCTTACCTTCCAACTGACGAATCTTCTGATCCACAGAACGATTCTTGGCTTTCAGAGCTGCCGCCTCCGAAGGCGAATCTCCGGCTTCGGTGCGGGAGCCGGGGCTGCAACTTGGGAAGAAGGTTCTAATTCTACGTTAGTACTATTAGGATCCACATCCAACTCACTCATTCTAGATCTGCTAGAACTTCTAGAGGAAGCCTTACGCACTCTATCACGTTCCAACTTCCTAACATAAGAAGAGAGAGCCTTATATTCTTCTTCATTCAATCCCTTACATTCACTACAAGGGTTAGCAAACGCACAATCATTCCCCCTGCATTTCATGCAAACCGTGTGGGGTCTACCGAAGCTTTCGGCAACCTCACCTTACATCCTCTTCATTCAACGCAAACCCTAAAACACACCGAGTTTTCTTAACTACCGATTCTAGATCATACATCGTTAAAGAAAAATCAAACTCAAAATCAAACCGGTCCACAATCAGCGTATGCCAAGCCAAACAAAGCGAATACGTCACCAAAAGAAGTCCAAATTAACTCCAGGCAAGCGAGAATCGAAAAAACTATCGAGAGGAACCGACAACAGTTGTTATCGTTCCCGCCGCGACAGAGAAAAATCTGACAAGCTTACGGGAGTGGTTCGTACATCCCGCCCCCCACCCACGGCGGGTAAGGTAGACCACCTGACCTACCTTGTCGCGTGTGCCGCGAGATTTGAAATTCTGTCGGGAACGTCGGAGACTATAGCTAAGTATATATCTGTCAGGGAAGTTCATGTACAAAATATATCTTAGCTTAGATTTTAATTGCATGCAAAATGAATATTACCTGAGCTGCAACTGAACCAGAACTCCCTTTTCTCGGAGTGATTAAATTTTCTTTCTTTGGTGAAACACTTAGTGAACAAGACTTTCTTGGAGACCTTCGCAGTGCCTGGAAATACAAATCATCAAAACATGTACAAAATCTATTAAGAAAATGTTTGAAAATCATACAAACTCTTTACTTATAACTGTCCTCCACATTCATTTCCTTCAATGCCTCAAACACTTGTCTTTGTTTTGTCTTAAACAAAAGAGAAACAGTAGTGCTACTCACAAGACTATGAACCCCTGGGTGCTTAATTGTTAATGGCCCTACTTTTTATGTAGTCTGGGCCTCAAGTTGAAAGAAATGGGTGAGGATGAAAGATGGGAACTGTTTTATAAGCACAGCAAAATCTTATTGCTTTTAAAATTTTTTAGTTTTCTTTTGCAATCAGTTCGAATCGCAATTTCTGTAGGAAGGATTGAAATACAGGTGGCCCGCGGTTAACGGCGCAATCACTCAACGGCGAATCGGTTTTACAGCGGTCGTCAAAAATATTCATTAAAAAAATAAGCATTTTAAGGTATCTTTACGACACAAAATTTCAGTTAACAGCGCCGCTAGCGCCGTTGTCTAACGAGTTCATACATTTGTAGAAATGCGGTTCAGACCATAAAGGTTATGCAAATTATATTAACAAATTTTATGGAGAGTTATTACGTAGGTATTAGGGTAAAATATATGCCTCTGACGCTGTTCTATTCCGAAAATATCGAGTTACATAAGTGCAAATTTAGCTATGGATGTGTTGATTCATAAATTTTCATGCTTTTGTTTAAAAGAATGTGTATGAAAATGTATTACGTGAAAGGTATTTTTATTTCTGTACGAAATATGATACAAAGGCAGCTTTTGAAACTGCCCTTCACGTTATCAAATACGATGTTATTTCATGTTCTTTCTTGTAAGCCGCCGCCTGCCGCTCTTCCGAAAATATCGATTTAAAAAAAGTGTAAATTAGCGATCGATGTGTCGATTTTATTAATGTTTATGCTTTTATGTTTAAAATGTGTATGAAAATGTATTACGAATAGGGTATTTTTATTTCTGTGCAGAAATATAAAAAGGCAAGCTTTTGAAACTCCCCTTCAAGTTATCGACTACGATGTTTTTTCAAGTTCGTTCTTGTATGCCGCCGTCTGCCGCTCTTTTTTTCCGAAAATAATATCGAGTCAAAGAGAGTGCAAATTTAGCGATCGATGAGTCGATTTTTCAAATGTTTATGCTTTTATGTTTAAAATGTGTATGAAAATATGATATTGTAATGATACAATTAAGTTTGTTCATACTTACCTGGCAGATATATATATAGCTGTATTTTTTCCGAATCCGACAGAAATTTAAACACTTACGACACACGCAGTGGGAGTCAGGTGGTTAGTACCCATTCCCGCCGCTGGGAGGCGGGGTGATCAGGAATCATTCCCATTTTCTATTCATAATTTTTATTTTCACTGTCTCCTGAGGGGAGGTGGGTGGGTACTTGATTATATATATCTGCCAGGTAAGTATGAACAAACTTAATTGTATCATTACAATATCATTTTGTTCATGAAACTTACCTGTCAGATATATATATAGCTGAATCCCACCTTTGGTGGTGGGAGTAGACAGAATAGAAGATTTTAGGAAACATATATATGCAGATAATTGATATCTTGATTCCTTACCTGTTAGCATAGCTGACTTCGTGGTTACTGCCGCGTAAGTCTGCTTGTGCTACTAGAGTTGCCAGCGAGGTAGAGACCTATATAGCTGGTGCACTCCAGATGATCTGTCAACAGGGGCGAGACCACGACGTGACTAGACCATATTGACCATACCATGAGGGCTAAGAAGTAATAATAAATATATATATAAAAATATATATCACCACCTGACCAACCTAGCAAAGTTAAGGTGTGTTAACTAAGGCTTAAGAGTTAAGAAGTCACCGTTGTCGGCGACTCAACTACTAAATTAAGAGCTCTTCCTAACCATTTTCTACAGGATAGGATGAGTGGTACTTCTTGCCCCCAAGATTGTGTCTGCAGACACGTATGGCCCTAGCGAGCAGCAGATCTCATATGCCATCTTCACATCTCGCAGGGAGTGTGAATTGAACACAGAGTTGCTTCGCTAAAACATGGTACTCAGGATGTTGCTGAGTGCCATGCTGTTGAATGCTTCCGAGGCCGCACCCTCACCTCGTGAGCATTCAAATCAAAAGATTTCAAATCTTTGTGCAAACACAAAGAAGGAGCTTTTTGAAAGACCTCCTTAACAATAAAGCCAGGGTGTTCTTCGATATGGGCAAGTCTGGTCTTTTCGGAACACTGCAGATTGTCCGTACGACTTCGACTTTCTTGAGTTTTATGTAGATAAAACTTGAGAGACCTGACAGGGCACAGGACTCTCTCTGGCTCCTGCCCACTAACTTGTGCCATCCTTGCTTCCAAGCTCCGGGCCCAAGGACAAACGGGTTTCCATTCTTAGGCCATAACGAAAAGCTTAGAGAGCACACCGCCTTGTGTTCTCTAAAGCCAAAACTTGTGACGATGGCTTAAAATCTCACTAACCCTCTTTGTCGTATCTAGGGTGGTTAGAAAAAATGCCTTCCTGATCACATGCAAGAAGTTAACAGGTAGGAGATGTTCGAATGCTTTGACATCAAGAACTTCAGACTATGTCTAAGTTCCATATTGAAAGCTTCGATCTGGACATGCACAGTCTGTACTAACGTCAGGTGACCGACCAAGTTGACCAGTCATACGAATCAAGGACAGCAAGGCTGTACCCTGAAGACCATAAGGACTATTCTTCGCTGAAGGATGAGTGTTTGGACTGCCTGGGCGATTCAAGCTAAGCAAACCTTGGGGGGTGTATCAACGCAACCCAACGTTGTTAGCGAATCAACTCCTGAGCCACTCCTGACTCGAGCTTCTGGTGCCAGGAGAAAGGAGCGAGGAGCAAAAAGGCGATTCAGTCCCGAAGGACGAATGCCTGACAGTCCAACCTGGTCTCATGTTAAACGATCATCGGGGGTGTATAAACGCAACCGACTTCGTCAACAAGAAACTCAGGGCTACTATATGTCTCCTGATCTCGCACGTAAGTGTCTGACTCCGAGAAAACAGGTTGAAACAAAAAGTAGATGGTGAGCGAGTTTTTCGAGATTTCACAGAACTCAGATCGTGAAGGGCTTTTGTTGTTTGACAGAAGCAAATCTCTGAGCCCAAAGGCCGTCAACAACATATTTGCGTATTCTTTAATAGTTGTGACTGCCAGCTTATCCCATTCTTCAAACGGAAAGGGAAGACTGCAATCTTATGCTGTCAACATCTCGATAGTCTGAACGTAGTCAAACTCAGAGCGGAGAGGTTATAGGTACCTTTCGTGTTAAAGGAGACCGACTCTCTCGGAAAAGGTCCTTGGAAGGACCTTTTCCGAGAGAGTCGGTCTCCTTTAACACGAAAGGTACTATAACCTCTCCGCTCTGAGTTTGACTACGTTCAGACTATCGAGATGTTGACAGCATAAGATTGCAGTCTTTCCCTTTCGTTTGAAGAATGGGATAAGCTGGCAGTCACAACTATTAAAGAATACGCAAATATGTTGGAAGGACGTGACCCTCTGGTGAATCTAGGGTCTTGAAGGCCAACATGGGGCGATTAGCGTCATTGTCGCTCCCGTGATGATATAAATCATCTTATTACATTTCCTAAGTGATTGAAAAAGGGGAAAAGGGGAAAAAGAGACTAAACATCCATCCCCGTTCAATATCATAGGATGGCGTTTAATGTTACCGCTCCCGGATCGAGAAAAAGGGAGCAGAGAAGAAGCCTCTTCGTCCTCAACCTAGCGAAGAGATGAATGAAAGGACGTCCCTAAAGTCTCCACAACTCTCAACATACTTCTAAAGAAAGATTCCACTCGGAAGTCAGTAGTTGCTGCCTTCGATCGAGACGATTCGAACGGACTTTTGCAATCCTGTAACGAACCTCTAGAGGATCGTTCCATTCTACGCCTGTTGTTATAATAGGCTCTTTCTCGTAAACCCGACCGGACCGAGAGAGATACTTCCTAAGATATGAGAGAGCTGTGGAAGATCAGAGTTGATATGGACCATGGTTCCAAAAACTCGTTTCGAGGACTGGAGGGACGACTGAATTGCTTCCACTTCTTTCAGATTATGATCCAGGACATCTGAAACCCTCTCCAGATGTCCGCAAACTTCTTTCTATCACCTCAAGAGATACTTAACGCACCGAGAGATGTTCAGAATCATTCCTAGATCTTTAATAAAAGTTTCAGTTTCCCGGTAGGAAAAACTGTAGAGGTCTGAATTGCAGTCTATTCAGGGAAACAAACTTCTTTAGGAAGGAAATGGTCCCCAGCAAGCTCATCCATTCCCTCACACAGTATGTTTACTTCCCTAATAAGGCTGCGCTTTGCCTAAGCAAGAGAGCATATAATAGTGCAATGTTGTGGTAGACTCGTAGTCCTATACCGTGCGGTAACGAGCACCGAAAGGAGTAAGATATCTCTGTAGAACATATTAAGGCCAAACGAATGCAATGTTTATTCATTCATGTAAGGAATCCCCTCAATTTTAGGCTAAAGTCCGTGATTGTAGGGCAGAGATACAGTTCGTCAGTCAATCCCGCAGGAGAGAGAGAGACGTAACTGCCAGCACGAGATACGGTTAGTCAGTCAATCCCGCAGGAGAGAGAGACTTAACCTACAGCGCATGACAGCGAACGAGTTGGTACTGGCTCGTTTGGACTGGAGGAGAGGAGTCAGAGGACAGTGACAGCAGCAGCTTACGATCGACGTCATCGTTCGTCTCTTAACTTTATGCTGGGTTGCCAGCTACCCATTCTATGAAGAAAAAGGTTCGTTATTTTTAGCATAAAGAGACTCTCAAGCTGGTATATTTAAGCGAAACAGAAAACGCTAAATATATAGATTCGTTTGTGTCGTCAGAACACTACCATACAACGGTAAAAGATAAATCGGAAACTCCTGGAAGGCTGCAGGGAGTAACGATTAAATGTCCTTAAAATGGACCATAGACCTCTCGGTTGCCATCCGAAGAGGTAACTACAGCAAGCGTATATGACTTGAACCAACCAGAAATAAAATAACGCAAGGCAAAATATGAAATTATATCACAATAAAGTTTGTTCATACTTACCTGGCAGACATATATATAGCTGAATTCGGAAATACAGCTACATACATATCTGACAGGCAAGTTTCATGAACAAAACTTAGGAGAATCGAAGCAGTCAGCTCAAGCTTCTTATGTTATTGGACATAAGCGTTCATTGACGTAGTCTACAAGTCTATTTCTTGTACGAGTCTGCGAATGACGAATGAGAGCTCTTCCGAATCTTGTCAATAAGAGCTTATTCGCTTACGCAATATCAAGTTAATGAGATGTTTTGTCAATGAGAACTAACCCATTTACGGGACAAAGAGATATTTTGTCAATGAGGGGATACCCACTTACTTGACAAAACGATAGTATATTGTCAATGGGGGAAAGTCACTGAATTGACAAAACGTAATCCAGGAAGTCGAGCATTTATTTTCCGCCATTCCTGTCTCAAACGAGGAAGGGGCAAGAATCCTGTTAAGAGACTGGGCTTACGTCAGGTATTACGACGATGTTCAATTCGGCAGCGTAGTCCCGACTAGGAACTAACAAAATCTATCATCTGAAAAGCCCTTTCAGATGGGCTAAAAAGCTGGCAAAATTATCCTGGGAAGAGGAAGAAACTCTCCAACCAGCTTCCTCTCCCGTATCACAAACTAATGCCTGCTAAAGCTTAAAATTTATTGGCAGTATGGCAAAGGCAGTCCTGTCTTGCGCTTTCCTGAAGAGCGTACTTTTGATGAGTGCCTTTGCAAGAATCCTACTGAACGTTGCCGAGAGTCCTGACGTGCAGGACATCGAGCTTTTATAACCCGTAACTGCCTTATCGCAAAGTCTTGACTGCGGTAGTGGCAACTTAAATTTATTGCCAGAATGGCAAAGCTTGCGGTAGAGCAAACGAGAACTTCCCTTGAGCTTTCCTTAACTCCATCCACCTATGCGAAAAGCAATATTAATTGTGACAGATACCTCTTGAACTTTCCCACGAAACCCGATGTCTTGCTGGGTTTCGAAGAAGTTGTCTGTTCACTTTAAGCTTACTCCGAAGCACTGCCTACTTCACATTCTTTGCAGGTGAGGTAGAAGGTATCATCGAAGGTAGAGGTAAAAATTCTTTAAGCCCAAATCTGAAACAAGAGCTTGAAGAGTTCAACAGAAACGTTCAGCCAGGCGACACACCTGGCGTGCGCTGGTGCACGCTCGGCGTCCACTGGAGCGCGCTTGGCGTCCACTGGAGCGCGCTCGGCGTCCATTGGAGCGCGCGATCGGCGTCCACTGGCGCGCCACCCTCTCGGCGTTCCAACTGGCGCTCGCTTGGCCTGCCACCCTCCGCGCGCCCCCTGGCTTGGGCGTCCGCTCTCAAAGCTTACTGCCTACTATGACTTCTTTTACGTATTTCTTTCTCGGTGGAAAGACGGACACGAGTTCAGGCGACGTTCGCCTTCTTACTTCTCACTGAAACGCATAACGAGAGAGAGAGAGAGAGAGGACGTGAAGCGTCCTCTTCTATAAAGCTTCTATTTAGAGGGCTGCGAGTCCATCCGAAAGCTCCACCCCTGCGCGGGGAGGACGCTTCGGAGGACGAGAAGCAATCCTTCAGGATTCGTGCACGTGCACGTACTTAGGCAGTCTGGGGATTTTCATCAGAAACTGCCGAAGGCACGCCAGATCGGTGGGGGTTCCTCGTAACCCTCCTTCGGCTTTCGACATGCTCTCTCACTGGTTCTGGGAGTCAAGCAGAGGTCCCGGCCTAGAGCGAAACGAGGCCGATCTGACGCACCCTCCACTACACAAGGGGTATCACTGCACTTCTGCACTTCACTTTTACTCTCTAAAGCAAGCACTTTCGATTCTAAGTTACGAATCGAAGGAGTATCAGAGAAAGGGCAATTTCTCTACAGACACTGCTTAGGGCCCGAAGGCAACACTGCAGGGTTAGGAGTAACAATTACAGAAGTAGCACTTCACAGCAATGAAGGAGAGCGAGCACCTCTCGTAGACATATACATAGCCCGTAGGCCATACTACAGGGTTATGCAAATAAAGTCTACAGGAAGGTTAGCAGGTTCACTACCCTGACTTTTGTTACTGATTAATTGCGTACATACGAATCATACGTCTTCCTTACGAATTAGACATGTTTACTGATTAATTGCGTACATACGAATCATACGTCTTCCTTACGGAATAGACAAAGTCTCACATCCTTACATGACAAATCTCAACAAAGAAGCAAGACCCATACCCCTCGTACATACCAAGTGCGAATCTACTGAAGCTTACGGTAGCCACACCCTATCTTTGCAGACAACCCCGTCTGAAACTAGCCTAACTAGATTCAGATATTTTATGCAAAAATGAATCAAATTCAAATCAATTTAAGATAGCGTATGCCTAGCCACAAATCCAAGTGAATAATCAAAAGACAATTAGGATACTTAGCGCAATGAAGTTTCCAAAATCCTAAGACGGAGGTACTGAAAACAGGTGTTTTCAGCACCTCGGCGACAGAAAAATTATGAAATAGAAAACATGGGAAATGATTCCTGATACCACGCCTCCCAGCGGCGGGAATGGGGTACTAGACCACCTTGGAACTTCCCCCACTTGCCGGTGTTCTAATTTAAGGTTTAAATTTCCTGTCGATTCGGAAAATACAGCTATATATATTAATCTGACGAAATGGTAACGTTTCATGAACAAAATATTACGTAAAGGTATTTTCATTTTTGTACAGAAATAAGATACAAATTAAGACAGCCTTTGTAACTACGCTCCACGTTGTCAGGGATGGTTTTTTCATGTTCGTTCTTGTCCGCCAGTTCCGAAAAATGCATTGTGTTATTTTATTAATTATGCATCTTTTCCATAAATCCTTTAAAAAGTTATACATTATTTCACTGTATCCAAGAATATTGTATATATTCTCATATTATTGTATTTTAAAATACTACGGCAAACTTAAGCCCGTATTCTGCGGAGCGGCCAATGTTGTGGTTTGAAATCAGCTGATGAATACGAGTTTGTTTCACCATAACGCAATTCTGAGCGAATGCTCTTGCTTCTAGTTAGCATAAACGAATATCTATATACTTGACTTATATGAGACAAAGTTATTTTTCCTTATACAGCGTGTTTTTAGGTGGAAATATTTATTGAATATGTCTCGTTGTGAATGTGAACTACTATTTTTTTCGTTAACAGATTACGTTGGCGGCATGTTTATTGCATAAAAAATTACGTGATTCCGTTCGCAATAATCCTTTATATCATCGTAATACGAACTTTACGTTATTTATCTTATATCGGCGTGAAACCAACAGTAACATGTGTTCTTTCAAGCACATTAGTTTTGATTAAAATTATTTTATCCCAATTTTATCTACAGTTGTGTGTGATGGCAGACATTTACTGCAGTTTTATCCTTGTTGCCGATGTACGATAATAGTCATTAGCAGCTTGAACAGTTTTCTCAGCTTCAGTTATAACTAGGTTTAAATTTAACGGTATATTTCCCGATTGATCTTTAATCTATGTTGATCTCTGATCTATAGCGAATAAAGTTATTACATTAAGATATCTTAGTTCTATTCTATACACAACGCCATTTATAACAAATACGGTAATGTTGCACTGTAGTACGATGATCGAAATGCAAGCCAAACAGATGTTATCCAGTTCAGTTGTACTTAGAAAAAAAAAAAAAAAGTAGTTTCTTCTCGTTCGGTTGTTCATGCTGTACACGTTCACGCAATGAGTATAAACGTTAAAACCATACTTTCATCATTCTCTTTTGCTGTTATTGAACTTATGTAACTAGAAGATGGATAAAGTTAGGCCATTGTAATTTGATCTCTCATAAAATCGAACTGTCGTAAGACTAATGATCGTAACCTGAACACTACAGCTACCTGTACACTGTATAAACTTTATTATATCTTTACATACTCTAGACACCCACATGTACTGTACAGTAAATTCTATAGTACTATACTGCATAAATATAATTTTAATTATTGCGCCATTGTGGGATTACGGCACCTTTGACTGGTCTACAGTTTCGAAAGAAGGTGTGCGGCGGCCGTAGGCTTTAAAATCGCTCAGCGTCGAAAATCGCTTGGCGTCGGTGGCCAGGAACGGAACCCCTGCCGCTAACCGAGGGCCGCCTGTACTAAATTCCCCAGAAATCGCTGACTGGGATCTGTAGAATCAACAGAGAGCTCCTGGGGATGAGATTAGCAATTGAAACCAAGACTGCAAAATACAGTTCCATTCACTGGAAAAAAAAAACCAGTACAATCACAGAAACAAATAACCTGGCATTTGAAGGAGCAAAACTAGTAGCAGAACTCATAGGGATACAAACACCAACACCACCATCACAACCAACCCAACAGAAAACAAAGCAGCGCCCACCTTGGAAAAGGCACCTGGAAAAACAAATCATGGTGATGAGATCCGACTTGAGTAAACTGAAAGAGGTCGCAGAAAAGAGGTTAAGAAGCAAGAAAACAAGGGAGGAACTGAGAACTCATTAGACATAACAGGGCTAGCGGCGCTGTTGACCGAAAATTGTGCCGTAAAAATACCTTAAAATGCCTTATTTTTTTAATTAATATTTTTTATGATAGCCGTAACACTGATTCGCCGCTAAGCGATTGCGCCGTTAACCGCGGGCCGCCTGTACATGGTACTATTCAAACTAGAACCATTAATATACCTACTTCCCTAGGTGTATTAAGGTGAGGGATGGACAGGGGGGGGGTAAGAGCTCAAAGTTGGCATGGAGGGGCCACAAGAACTTGCATTGGATTGAAGGGGGCCACCACCAGAAAAAGGTTGAGAAACAGTGGTGTAGGGTATGCTACCCTATATGTAGATATGGTACTGATTACCCTAGTGTAGGCTAGGCTATATTCAAGATACGATTCTTTCAACATACGATGGGTTTTTCGGAACCTAACCCCATCGTAAGTAGGAGAATATGTACAGAAATAGGATAGTAATTTAAGATATATTTGAAGTAGGATGTTATTTAAGGTATACACTTGGTATTTGAACTTTCAAGATAGGCAGTTATAATTATTTTTAGAGGAGGTTCTAAGTATTCATGGGTTTTAACTATTTGCAGGGGTCTGGTCTGCATCCCCCGCAAATATGGGGAGTCCACTGTACACATTATAATACTATTACAGTACTCGGGCTGTAGCACTAAGAACTAAACACTGCTTTCAAAGGTCCTTTTGCATCACAATTAGGTCAAATTACCTTATCTATAAGAGGAGGCTTCATTTCCTAGGTCCAAGTACTTGAAACTGCAAGTTGAACAGAAGGTGGTGGAAAACACATATAGTAAGCAAGTCCTGACCCAGCTCAGCAGCTTCAAAACTGGGAGAAGATCCAGTGGAATCTGAAAGCTAGCATAAAAGGCCCACTCTACAAACACAGCTGCAATCACAAAACACTGCTCAAGTTGAAAGCAGAGTTATTGACACTAAAGAGTTCCTGTTTTTTCTTCAACTGTTCATCATTTCCCAAAGGCTCTACTTTCATGATAATGCACCCTACCAAGATCACTGACTTCTAATTTGTTTTAACGGGAGCCAAGGTAAAAGTAAACTAAAGAAAACCGGATTCACCTTCAGCAAAAGAAAGCAAAAATGGAACAACGCAAGCCATGCATTGCTTAACAACTGAAGGAGAATCAGCCAAATCACAGTTGAAATGAGACTTAGTTGAAACCTCTTTGAAATGAGACTTCGTTGAAACCTCTTTGAAATGAGACTTAGTTGAAACCTCCTAAGTCTAAACACAGGACCATGTAACATCAGCAAAGACATCACAGCATGCCAATACTATTAAGTAATGGCGATAGGGAAGGAAGAGGATTCTTGCATGACATCACCATGTAACCCTTCGACAGTCGAAGCCACCTGCATGAGTGAATATGGTAAATGAGATGGGGAAAGGGAGGTTACTGGTAGGACGTCATCACATACCCGTAAATACGTATATATCCAAGAGGAGAATACTGAGATGCAGCTGTTACCAGGCTAACTCACACTAAATCAGTAAGT
>NC_061087.1:32570506-32596300 GCF_015104395.2 Macrobrachium nipponense | reverse complement strand
ACTTACTGATTTAGTGTGAGTTAGCCTGGTAACAGCTGCATCTCAGTATTCTCCTCTTGGATATATACGTATTTACGGGTATGTGATGACGTCCTAACCAGTAACCTGCCTTTCCCCGGCCCATCTCATTTACCATATTCACTCATGCAGGTGGCTTCGACTGTCGAAGGGTTACATGGTGATGTCATGCAAGAATCCTCTTCCTTCCCTATCGCCATTACTTAATAGTATTGGCATGCTGTGATGTGCTGATGTTACATGGTCCTGTGTTTAGAACTTAGGAGGTTTCAACTAAGTCTCATTTCAAAGAGGTTTCAACGAAGTCTCATTTCAAAGAGGTTTCAACTAAGTCTCATTTCAACTGTGATTTGGCTGATTCTCCTTCAGTTGTTTAAGCAATGCATGGCTTGCGTTGTTCCATTTTTGCTTTCTTTTGCTGAAGGTGAATCCGGTTTTCTTAGTTTACTTTTTACCTTGGCTCCCGTTAAAACAAATTAGAAGTCAGTGATCTTGGTAGGGTGCATTATCATGAAAGTAGAGCTTTGTTTGGGAAATGATGAACAGTCGAAGAAAAAACCGAACTCTTTAGTGTCAATAACTCTGCTTTCAACTTGAGCAGTGTTTTGTGATTGCAGCTGTGTTTGTAGAGTGGGCCTTTTATGCTAGCTTTCAGATTCCACTGGATCTTCTCCCAGTTTTGAAGCTGCTGAGCTGGGTCAGGACTTGCTTACTATATGTGTTTTTCACCACCTTCTGTTCAACTTGCAGTTTCAAGTACTTGGACCTAGGAAATGAAGCCTCCTCTTATAGATAAGGTAATTTGACCTAATTGTGATGCAAAAAGGACCTTTGAAAGCAGTGTTTATTCTTAGTGCTACAGCCCGAGTACTGTAAATAGTATTATAATGTGTACAGTGGACTCCCCATATTTGCGGGGGATGCAGACCAGACCCCCTGCAAATAGTTAAAACCCATGAAATACTTAGAACTCCTCTAAAAATAATTATAACTGCCTATCTTGAAAGTTCAAATACCAAGTGTATACCTTAAATAACATCCTACTTCAAAATATATCTTAAATTACTATCCTATTTCTGTACATATTCTCCTACTTACGATGGGGTTAGGTTCCGAAAAACCCATCGTATGTTGAAAGAATCGTATCTTGAATATAGCCTAGCCTACACTAGGGTAATCAGTACCATATCTACTATAGGGTAGCATACCCTACACCACTGTTTCTCAACCTTTTTCTGGTGGTGGCCCCCTTCAATCCAATGCAAGTTCTTGTGGCCCCTCCATGCCAACTTTGAGCTCTTACCCCCCCCTGTCCATCCCTCACCTTAATACACCTAGAGAAGTAGGTATATTAATGGTTCTAGTTTGAATAGTACCATGTACAGGCGGCCCGCGGTTAACGGCGCAATCGCTTAGCGGCGAATCAGTGTTACGGCTATCATAAAAAATATTAATTAAAAAAATAAGGCATTTTAAGGTATTTTTACGGCACAATTTTCGGTCAACAGCGCCGCTAGCCCTGTTATGTCTAAGTGAGTTCTCAGTTTCCTCCCTTGTTTTCTTGCTTCTTAACCTCTTTTCTGCGACTCTTTCAGTTTACTCAAGTCGGATCTCATCACCATGATTTGTTTTTCCAGGTGCCTTTTCCAAGGTGGGCGCTGCTTTGTTTTCTGTTGGGTTGGTTGTGATGGTGGTGTTGGTGTTTGTATCCCTATGAGTTCTGCTACTAGTTTTGCTCCTTCAAATGCCAGGTTATTTGTTTCTGTGATTGTACTGTTTTTTTTTTTCCAGTGAATGGAACTGTATTTTGCAGTCTTGGCTTCAATTGCTAATCTCATCCCCAGGAGCTCTCTGTTGATTCTACAGATCCCAGTCAGCGATTTCTGGGGAATTTAGTACAGGCGGCCCTCGGTTAGCGGCAGGGGTTCCGTTCCTGGCCACTGACGCCAAGCGATTTTCAACGCTGAGCGATTTTAAAGCCTACGGCCGCCGCACACCTTCTTTCGAAACTCTAGACCAGTCAAAGGTGCCGTAATCCCACAATGGCGCAATAATTAAAATTATATTTATGCAGTATAGTACTATAGAATTTACTGTACAGTACATGTGGGTGTCTAGAGTATGTAAAGATATAATAAAGTTTATACAGTGTACAGGTAGCTGTAGTGTTCAGGTTACGATCATTAGTCTTACGACAGTTCGATTTTATGAGAGATCAAATTACAATGGCCTAACTTTATCCATCTTCTAGTTACATAAGTTCAATAACAGCAAAAGAGAATGATGAAAGTATGGTTTTAACGTTATACTCATTGCGTGAACGTGTACAGCCATGAACAACCGAACGAGAAACTACTTTTTTTTTTTTTTTTCTAAGTACAACCGAACTGGATAACATCTGTTTGGCTTGTATTTCGATCATCGTACTACAGTGCAACATTACCGTATTTGTTATAAATGGCGTTGTGTATAGAATAGAACTAAGATATCTTAATGTAATAACTTTATTCGCTATAGATCAGAGATCAACATAGATTAAAGATCAATCGGGAAATATACCGTTAAATTTAAACCTAGTTATAACTGAAGCTGAGAAAACTGTTCAAGCTGCTAATGACTATTATCGTACATCGGCAACAAGGATAAAACTGCAGTAAACGTCTGCCATCACACACAACTGTAGATAAAATTGGGATAAAATAATTTTAATCAAAACTAATGTGCTTGAAAGAACACATGTTACTGTTGGTTTCACGCCGATATAAGATAAATAAGGTAAAGTTCGTATTACGATGATATAAAGGATTATTGCGAACGGAATCACGTAATTTTTTATGCAATAAACATGCCGCCAACGTAATCTGTTAACGAAAAAAATAGTAGTTCACATTCACAACGAGACATATTCAATAAATATTTCCAGCTAAAAACACGCTGTATAAGGAAAAATAACTCTGTCTCATATAAGTCAAATATATAGATATTCGTTTATGCTAACTAGAAGCAAGAGCATTCGCTCAGAATTGCGTTATGGTGAAACAAACTCGTATTCATCAGCTGATTTCAAACCACAACATTGGCCGCTCCGCGAAATACGGGCTTAAGTTTGCCGTAGTATTTTAAAATACAATAATATGAGAATATATACAATATTCTTGGATACAGTGAAATAATGTATAACTTTTTAAAGGATTTATGGAAAAGTTGCATAATTAATAAAATAACACAATGCATTTTTCGGAACTGGCGGACAAGAACGAACATGAAAAACCATCCCCTGACAACGTGGAGCGTAGTTACAAAGGCTGCCTTAATTTGTATCTTATTTCTGTACAAAAATGAAAATACCTTTACGTAATATATTTTCATACACATTTTAAACATAAAAGCATAAACATTTGAAAAATCGACACATCGATCGCTAAATTTGCACTCTCTTTAACTCGATATTTTCGGAAGAGCGGCAGAGCGCGGCATACAAGAACGAACTTGAAAAAAACATCGTAGTCGATTACTTGAAGGGGAGTTTCAAAAGCTGCCTTTTTATATTTCTGCACAGAAATAAAAATACCCTATTCGTAATACATTTTCATACACATTTTAAACATAAAAGCATAAACATTAATAAAATCGACACATCGATCGCTAATTTACACTTTTTTTAAATCGAATATTTTCGGAAGAGCGGCAGGCGGCGGCTTACAAGAAAGAACATGAAATAACATCGTATTTGATAACGTGAAGGGCAGTTTCAAAAGCTGCCTTTGTATCATATTTCTGTACAGAAATAAAAATACCTTTCACGTAATACATTTTCATACACATTTTAAACAAAAGCATGAACATTTATAAATCAACACATCCATAGCTAAATTTGCACTTATGTAACTCGATATTTTCGGAATAGAACAGCGTCAGAGGCATATATTTTACCCTAATACCTACGTAATAACTCTCCATAAAATTTGTTAATATAATTTGCATAACCTTTATGGTCTGAACGGCATTTCTACAAATGTATGAACTCGTTAGACAACGGCGCTAGCGGCGCTGTTAACTGAAATTTGTGCCGTAAAGATACCTTTAAAATGCCTTATTTTTTTAATGAATATTTTTGACGACCGCTGTAAAACCGATTCGCCGTTGAGTGATTGCGCCGTTAACCGCGGGCCACCTGTATTTCAATCCTTCCTACAGAAATTGCGATTCGAACTGATTGCAAAAGAACTAAAAAAATTTTTAAAAGCAATAAGATTTGCCTGTGCTTATAAAACAGTTCCCATCTTTCATCCTCACCCATTTCTTTCAACTTGAGGCCCAGACTACATAAAAAGTAGGGCCATTAACAATTAAGCACCCAGGGGTTTATAGTCTTGTGAGTAGCACTACTGTTTCTCTTTTGTTTAAGACAAAACAAAGACAAGTGTTTGAGGCATTGAAGGAAATGAATGTGGACAGTTATAAGTAAAGAGTTTGTATGATTTTCAAACATTTTCTTAATAGATTTTGTACATTGTTTTGATGATTTTGTATTTCCAGGCACTGCGAAGATCTCCAAGAAAGTCTTGTTCACTAAGTGTTTCACCAAAGAAAGAAAATTTAATCACTCCGAGAAAAGGGAGTTCTGGTTCAGTTGCAGCTCAGGTATAATATTCATTTTGCATGCAATTAAAATCTAAGCTAAGATATATTTTTGCCCTTGATGACTAATTGAAATAAGTATTCATTCTAGAGTAAATAATTAAAAACACCAAATCTTATCTGCTGTTGATATTTGGCCATAAATGAACATGCTTTTACATGCATAAATTAGCAAACCTATTTTAACCTTCAATTCTTCTATTCTGGATAAAGAAATTACATTTTTTCATTTCATAATTACATGCTACCTGACTGCTTCATCTTCTATTGTTATGTAATCATTGTCCAGGGTGCTGAATTCGTGACTAAACTGAATACTTTATAAACGGTATGGGATTGTCAGCTGCTTAATTTTGTCAAACAGATATCCTTAAATTAATTATTGAGATACTGAAAACCATTGTATTATTTGTTTCACATGGCAGTTACGTTTCACAGCAGTAGCAGCTTTGGTACTTACAGTTATGATACAAGTTTTATTAAAAATTAAACAGTTCTAAGTGCTCTTAGAAATTTCATTTAAACAGTAATCATCTCTTTGGGATGTTACTTTTTTCATGTTTCCTTATCATTTGGATTAAAATGTAAAATGTTGATTATGAATAATCCAGAGCTCATACAGTCTGATTATTATTGTTGTTATTATTTTTATACATATATATTTTTTTAGCTCATCATAGTCACCCTACTCGACTGGGTGGTGTTTATGGGTTGGGTTCTGGGTTGCATCCTGCCTCCTTATGAGTCCATCACTTTTCTCACTATGTGTACTGTTTCTAGTAGCATACACTTGTGCATGAGTCCTGGAGCCATATCAGCATTTAGTTATTCCAGTTCCATTTTCAGGGATCTTTGGATCTTGCCTAGTGAGTATTCCTGTGATTATGGGTGCAATTTCCACTGGTATATCCCATATCCTTCTTGTTTCTATTTTCAGGTCTTGATACTTATTTATTTTTTCTCTTTCTTTCTCATTTATTCTGGTGTTCCATGGTATTGTGACATCAATGAGTGATACTTTCTTCTTGATTTTGTCAATCAACATCATGTCTGGTCTATTGGCATATATCATCCTATCTGTTCTGATACCATAGTGCCTCTTTTTGCACTGGTTCTGTGCAAGTGCTGGACATTCGCTTGCCGTGTGGTTTATGGTCTCGTTTTTCATATTTCACTAACTCTATAAAAGTGAGATGTTATTTCCATCTGTTGTTCTTTGGACATGTCTAGTTCTTAGGGCCTGATCTTGTGCTGCTGTTAGTATTCATTCTGCTTCCTTCTTGAGCTCTACCCTTTGTAGCCATTGCCATCTTTCATCACCGGCCAGTTCTTTAATCTGTCTCATGCACTGTCCGTACATTGGTTTGTTATGCCGTTCCTCTGTTCTGTTTATCATTTACTTGTCTCTTTATATGTCAGGGTCTTTATTTACTTTTATCAGTCCTTCTTGCCATGCACTCCCTTAGCCACTATCTTCACTAGTTTTCAGATATTGCCTCAGTGCTTTGCTTTTGATGTTGACCCACTAATCTATGCGTAATGGTGTGCGGTAAATTTCTCGAAATCATTTGCTCGACAGTAAACTCCTCGAAAGCAATTACTCAAAAAAATTATTTTCAAAACTATCAATTCCTCGAAAGCCAATATTGTAGAGAATGACCATTTAAAGAATAGGTATCGGCTTTTGAATAATATTCCTTTCGAGAAAAATACTTTTGTAAATAATTTTGTAAATAAATATTTTTCGTTTACATAAGTAAAAGGTTAAAAAAGTAAATGACGGTTATTGAGCAAATTGTAGTTTAAGTACAATAAAGATTACAAAATTTTTTATTAAAAAATTTTTACTTAAAAAATGACAGGCACGTTTTCATTATCATTGTTCATTTTATTATGTTGAAAAAATATTTTTGCTAATAAAATTTTTTAGTTTTCATAAGTTAAAAAGTTAAAGAAGTTAAGAATGAAAAGTGTATTATTGCCAAAATTTATCCAATCAAAATGAAATATTATATGCAATATTTCTTAATTATTCTTCTACATTGCATTTTTCATCACACTTCGTTACAATGTTCTGTAGTCTCATTGCACAGTCACGGTACTTTTTTTTCCTGCTAACTGCTGTACTAACACCTCCAACATATTGCTCAATTCGCAGCTCTGAGACTTTGTTCTCGTTTTAGTCCATCTATAAATTTCCAAATAGATGGATGGCAAGCACTTAATTGGCGTTCAAAACTATTGTGCCACCCCTTGACTGCCTTGTTTGTATTTGGCAATTCCATAATTCATGTTTAAAGAAAGGAACATGTCTACGGTTATTTCTATATGGCCGCCCAATCCAATTTTAGCACCGTCTCCTGAGTGGTTGTGATCTCCACTTTGTTTTTGGATATTACCATCGATAGTGATAGCACGAGCTGAACATTTTAAGTTGCTTGCACATCTCGCATTTCCCATATATTTTTTTGTTTACAGCCTTGTCCTTGATATCCACTTATGTTAATTCCATCTTGATGGTTTGATACTTCCAGAAAAACTAAAATAGGAAAAAATACAATCATAAGGTTTAAACTCGAAAAGAAATATACTATGGCATTTAACATTCCGTCTATTAACAGACCTGGTAATGATTGTTTGCATGCTAATGATCATTTCAAAAATAGATATTGGGTTTCGAGAAATATGCCTTTCGAGAAACTGATAGTTCGAGAAATTATTTTTCAAACAATTGTTTTCGAGGAATTTACTGTCGAGCAATTGATTTCGAGAAATTTACCTATATTCATGCTTAATAGCCCTCTCCCTCCTCCCTTTTGTGTTATGTATACGTACATAGTCTGTCTGTATTTGCTGTAGTGCTTTGTGTATTGTCCTGTTTCCTAGTTTTGTAATCTATACTGCAAAGTTCAGCCTTCGTCCACTCCACTACTCTTCCACTGTACCTGATTACTGGTGCTGCCCATGTGTTTATGGCTTTCTTCATATTTCTGTCGTAGAGTTTTGACTTGAGTATTGTCTTAACTCTCTATGTATACTCTTTCCTGATTGTGTCCTTCTTCTCTTGGTGTTTTATATCCTCTTCTATTATTCCCATGTATTTGTATCCTGTCTCATCTATGTCTTTGTTATTATTATTATTATAATATTATTAGTTCTAAATTTGTATAAATTTCAATACGTAGTTAGTGTTTCAGCACTGAGGTTTAAGTTTCAGAATTGAGGTTTACGTATATTTCCACATGCAGAAAACAATTTCAGTGCATTAAAGTAGTTTGAAAAGAATGCTTTTGCAAGATTATTGTTATTGTTAAAGCTGATAAGTGTTTGTAGAATCTTAATGGTAAATTATTGCATGAAATTGTTTACAGAAACTGTTTTTTACAGGATTCCCCGAGTAAGCACACAAGAAGTACAGAAATCATCAGTAAATCTGGAAGCCTTAAGGATGGTGAAAGAGGTTAGATAAAGGATAATTTTCTTCAAAATAATTAAATTTTTTATTTATGTGCACAGTTCATTGTCAGTGATAACTGGCAGAGAAATTCCCTAATTAGTAGTCTTTGCAAGTTACAACCTTTTCATTTTGACTTATGCCTACACACCAGTAGACAAACCCAGTTCAGCGTGGCAAGTAATGGCAGTGAAGTAGTTAGTGATGCTCAAGAGTCCCTCCACAACAATTGGTGCCTGAAGACTGGAGAATTCTGTCATCCTGTTGACGTCAGCTTTGGTGTCTAACAAGGTGTTGGCAATGGGAAGTGAGTCCCTGTCTTGATTGGATCTATCTTTAGCTTTTTTAACTGACACCATTTTGTATAACTTATGTTGTTGTCCCAGGTTGAAAACTTCACAGACCCTTTTGAGTATCTTGCTGAAAGGGGCCTCAGCGCCTACTTATGTGGGAATGACTGTGACTTTGTCATCATTCTTGTTAGCAGTATGAACTTCCTCTAAATGTTAGCAGCAGAACCTGGCCTTCATGGCTAAAGTATCTGCCTTCCTGAGATTTGACACTGGGAGAGTTGACGGTTGTCTGTTTGGGTTAGAAGACACCTCTGATTTCAAAGGAAAACAAACATTCTTATACCCTTCTTACATGACTCCAATGTCTTCTTGTCCCCATTTGAAGCTGAAGCCACCATGAACAAAGACAAAAGTGTGGGAGAAATTAAGTTAATCTTTGGACCATTGTGTGAACCCAGTTGGTTCACAGCTGGTTAGTTGGAGGCTTGGTCTTCTTATCATGGGTCTGATTTTGGCTACTGCCATTTTCACTGTTGTGGTCTGACCATGGTATTATCCTCTGGTTGTGGCGCTTTGCTTGCTTAGCTTTAATCATGACTCCCGAGCATTGGCATAGTTCTTTGCTTGCATGGCGTCAGGTATTACTTGTATCAGCATGGCTCTGGTCTTGATATTGATCAGGTCTCTAGTTGTGGCTCTCTGCACATGTGCTGCCCTGGTCAAAGCTATTGACATCAATACAGCTCTGGTCCTGCCATGAATTTATCCTTTGATCATAGATATGCTTTATAATGTTATGGTCATGGTCCTCAACTTTTTTTGCCTCTTAACAGCCACATGGCTCTGTTCTTTTGCATTAGCCCAGTGTGCTCAGTAGGCTGTTTGCTAACACAGTTGCACTGTTGTCATATCTAATGTATGGGCACTAGCCTGTCCACTCATAAAGCTATGGGTCATATCTCTAAATACTATATATAGTTGCTTTGGTCAAAACTCTGATTACTAGAGCTGCTTTGGTCATAACCCTGATTACTGTAGCTGCTTCGGTCATAACCCTGATTACTATAGCTGCTTCGGTCATAACCCTGATTATTGATATCACTGGTCTTGTTGTCATAACCCTGATTATTGCTGTCTCTGGTCTTTTTGACTGGGACTGTTGTGAATCCTGATGAGGTTGTACTCAGGGTTCAGCACTGTTCACTTCTTTTTCAGTGTTCAAAGGGATGACTTCATTTAGCAACAGTGAGCACCTTTTTCTTAAAGGTGAAATGAAATCCATTTGGCTTGGCCTGAGATGAAGACAGGAAGGCATTGAGATTTCAGATATGAAGTGTTGAAGATGTGCTTATAAAGGGTACACCAGGTATGTCTTAAACTGGGGCTTATAAGCTTCTTCATCAACATCTACAGATGTGATAGATAAAAAAATCCAGAAGAATTCTGGATGTGGATGGAATGGGGGGGGGGGGGGGGGGGGGGTGGGGGGGGGGGGGGGGGGGGGGGGGGGGGGGGGGGGGGGGGGGGGGGGGGGGATCTAGGATGAGGTAGAATGGAGATTGAGGATATGGCAGCCTTATCACCTAAAGCAAAGGGTACCTTTACTTCAGGATACAGGTGAGTGAGCAGCCATGCTGTTAATGTAATCAATAGCATAGGATGCTTTACAGTAGCAACACACCCCTAGTAAATGTGTTATAAGTCCTAATCCTCATATGTGCATAGCATATAGTATGAGGATTAGCATATAGTACAATATTTGTTGACTTTGTCCCTTTCATTTCTGTAGGTTTGTATTGCTATCTGTAAAATAAACTGTTGATCTGCTCCTTCCCTTATAATTTAAATCATATATTGTTTAGTTAAAACATGATGTACGTTTTTACTCCATAAATTATCTATAAGACATTTATGTTTATAAATAGGTATACAGCAAACCCTCTGCATTCGCGGAGGATGCGTCCTGGACCCCTTCGCTAAATAGCTAAAATCTGCTAATACTTAGAACCCCTCTGAAGATGCTTATAACTGTCGATTTGATAGTTCAAACACAAGAAAAATACTCAAAATGCTTATAACTAAATATTATACAGTGGACCCCTGTATTCACGTTCATGGCATTCCCGGACTCGCACATTCACAGATTTCTCTGGAACTTATACTCACATTATTTGTGGGAAGGTTGCGTATTTGCAGTACTTTTCCATGAAAAATATCCTCAAATTCATGGTTTTTTTTGTCAGTTTTATCATAAAATACACATTTTGTGATAAAACTATTAAAAAAAACCATGTATAACCATTTTTAGTCGGTTTTTCTTGAGTGTTAACTAATAAAATAGGCTGTTTTAAGCATTTTTATAGGGGTTCCAACTATTCACGGGTTCTAGCTACCAGGGGGGTTCTGGTAAGCATCCCCCGTAAATACGGGGGGATCACTGTAATAGTTTCATCACAAATAGTGCATTTAGTCATGAAAATTATATGAAAATACAGTAGTTGGTGAATATTTCTCAATGAAAAATAGACTGCGAATAGGGGAATTTCAGCGAGTAGTGGGTAGATATGGTCCAAAGAAAAATCTGCAAATAGTAGGTGAGTCTGTGGAACTCGAGAACACGAGTACGAGGGTTTGACTGTTTATATTCGCTTATTCACTGATTTACTTAAACTTGGCACATTGTTAATAGATAGGTATTTATTAGCTTATTAGAGGAAATTATAAGCATTAAACATTTGTGTGTATTATTTACATTTTAATATTTAATAACATGCGTGTGTCTTACATTTTCCAAATTATTTTTTAATCCTTAGCATTACAAAATCTTGGGAAGGTAAATAAATATTGTTTCATTACTATTAGTATTACACTATTATTGAAAAAATTTAATTAAAAGCGATGACTGATTTGCAAATAGTATTGAAGATAATTTTTTATCTCTTTCTCCTTCACTAATTAGTTTGTTTTTATGCAGATGAACAAAAAGAAATGTTTATGGCATGATTTAATAGTATTTTCAACTGATATTTGTTAATTACTGAATTCCACAAAGGCAGAATATTGCCTATTGAATTATCATGTAAGCAGAGTTGACTGTATTATTAATTTTTATATTTTATAGGTCTCAAGGCTCAGGTTATGCAGATGAGACAAGAAACATTACGAGGCCTGAGAAGATCACCTCGGAAGTCCATGTCATCAGCAGCAAGCTCCTTGCCACTAGAGGGCTTAGCAAAGCATTTGCAAGAAGTTACAGCTCTTAATGGTTAGTGATGTAAATATTTTAGAATTTTTTGAGCATATTTTCCAAAGCAAATAATTAGTAGTTTCTAAGATTTCATTAAGATCGATGAAATGTAGTGCTGTTTATAGTCTCACTTTGTATGAAATTCATGTGACTTTCTGAAACCAAATTTTTAACCTTTTTGTGCATTTGAGTGCTTAGGGTGATCAGCTTCTGTGCTGCATCCTACTGAAAAGAATTTTTCTGCAAGCTTTTGCATTTTAAGATGTGCATAGTATGTGAACAGCAAGAACTTTTTGCAGTTATATGCTTGTCTTTCACTCCTGAATTTGTCACTAAGACCCCACATGGCAGGCACATAAGACCATTCCACCGCTTCATTTGTAATTCTAGCCTTGGCATCCAGTGATGTATTTGACCTATTTCTTAGTCTTATGAGAGCCATCCAACACTGCTTCAAGATAACCAAACATATCAAAGATGAGAGTCCCAAACATACTTTTTGTTCATGTGTCAGCATAGGGAATGCATCCCCAAAAGCACTATGTATATCCTGGTGGCAGAGGTAGGTCATCCCTCGTGCATATTCAGGTACTTCAGAAGAAGAAGCAGGACAAATAAGAGATTGAGAGCCTCTAAACTTTTCTAGCCTTCAAGGATATTGAAAGTATTTTTATTAGTGCAGGTAGTGACAGAAGATGTATTTTTTCTATTTTTCATTCTGTTCATAATATATTTGTCTATTTCTCATATCTACATCTCACTTGAATGGTTAGTTGATCCTCATCTCTTTTTTGAGGGGTGTCAAGAGTACAAACTTTCTATTTGCTGTGCTCCACAAAATTACCTTGAAATTTTGGTTCCAGAATTATTCTGAATTATTCTGTCCCCAAGTGCCAACTGGGTCTTTGCAAAGGTGAGACTCTTACTTTACCTCTCATGTAGATTGTGTATATGGTTATATGATTGTACATATATATGAAAGAATGGGAACAGTATACTGAGAAATAGGTGCTTGGCACTCATACGCTTCCATCTGCAATATATAAGTCTGGGGACTTTGGACAATGAATGAGGGATCTATGATTGATGGGTTTGTTTGAGAAAATATTTTATGCCTGAATATCTTAAATTTTAGGCTGTCTAAAAGTGGTTTATATACATGAGACATCACTTTTTTTACTTTCACGTTTTACTGTGTATTTGGAAGGCCTATTCTATTTATATTTGTTGGTAAGAGTGTGTACAGTGTTTTCATATGCATAAGATATTTTTTAACAGGAGGAATTATTGTGAAGAGGTTGTTTTATATATTGAAGTACTGTACTTTTTATTTGCTCAGCCACTACCAGAACAGCAAGCATGAGAGCTGGAAGTTCTAAGTTGGGGTCGACGACCAGTGGAGATTCTTCTTGTGCTAACCATGGCATTCCACAAAGGTTACAGAAAGTTCCAGCATGCAGTCCAAGAGTTTCAGGTATCATTGACTCTGCTAGCATTAACCAAGAGAGATCAAATTTTGTGAGAGGGAACAGAGTCTTGCAAGAGGTAATGTTTTTTTCATTTTTGAAAACTCAACTCAAACTTTACATTAAATTCAAATCGTTTTGCTAAGATACCATCAGGTCGTAGAAAATTATTTATATATTTTAAAGATTTTACTAGGTAAGGGAATTTTGAATTTTCTGTCTAATAAAGCTATGACTTTCTGGGCTTTTAATTAAACAAGGAACTATTGTGCGTTTGTGTAGTTTGTTTTTGCTTTAGTAAAAACTTTTAATTTGACACATACATACTTAAATCTACCAGAAACTTTGATGAGACCAAAAATGAAGTAAAGACTGACTGGAGTGCATTGTATAGTTGTAATAGTCTGATAAAAATAGATAATGAAGTCTTGTATTTTTCCTGTTGTTAGATGTATAGTCATTTGACTATGTTATGTCAAGATGTGACAATTTTGGGCAGAATCTCATGGTAAATGCAGTTGAAGGTTTCACTGTGGCAGTGGTGGAAAACATGTCACTTTTGATGAAATTTGTAAGAGGAATGTATTGAGAGGGAAGTCTTAGCATAAAGAACAAAGGCAAGAATTCTTTCTGAAGTAAAGCAAAGGCTGACAAAGAGCCATTGTTCACATATGCAAAAGTGTGGGGAAAAAATGTTCCTTATTGGAGGAGTGGTTTATCTGCTTGCCTACCGATTCAGTAGTCCTGAGTTTGATTCCCCACTCTGCCAATGTGGAATCAGAGGAATTTGTTTCTGGTGATTATAAATCAATTTCTTGATATAATGTGGTTCAGAGCCCACAATAATCTGTAGGCCCCATCGCTAGGTAACCAATTAGTTCTTAGTCACGTAAAAATGTCTAACCCTTTGGGCCAGCCCTAGGAGAGCTGTTAATCAGAGCAGTAGTCTGGTTAAACTAAGATATACTGAACTTTAGCTGGAGAAAAAATGTCAAGCTTTCAAAATATGAACTTTGAAACAGATTTGCTTTAGTCAGCAAACTCTCCAAGTAAAATGTTCGGTAAGTTTGAGTAAAATATAGAACTTTAGAACAGAGAGTAAAAAAGGTAGACTAGAAAACCAAGTAGACATAATTCAGTTAATCTGAATACCTAACAGAAGCCCAACTCTTTTAAGTAGGAACTTAAAGTCTCTCCACTAAAGATGGATGTTGATGGTTACTGCTCCCTAGGTTTAGTCAAGAGGCTCATTGGGTAATTCTTCGTTCTCCTCAGAGGGACTACGGGGTGACTACATCCTTGGCAGAGAAACCTGAAGCTCTCTTCTCTATTATCTTGGCTTCTTGGCTTAATGGAGACAAGGAAGAACCTTTTTTGTACATATAGGCAGTCCCTGGTTATCGACAATCTGGTTTTATGGCACTTGTCTATTGCCATAAAATCCGCATTGTATGGAGCCATAACAGGCCAAGTTCCAGTTATCGGTGCCATAAGGTCGCTTATGATGCACCATAAGGGTGCTCATGGTGGTGATAACTGGTTATCATCACCGTAAGCACCATAATCGCAGAGTCTCGGTTAAAGGCGGTTTACACTTATCAGCACAACCCCAGGACCGGAACCTCCACTGATAACCGGGGGCTGCCTGTCTTCTTCTTTTGTATTTTTCCAAGCTGATGGCAACAAGGATTACTAAAGATTTATATTAAATTCTTAAAAGATAAAATAAATATTGCTGTTGTCAATAAAAATTGAGGGACTTAAAGGAACTTCAGTATTAGAGATCAGGAGCTTAATTACAATTTGCTTGTTTTATATTTTGGAAATTTTTGGGAATAAGTGCTAAATGAATGGTACTCAAAACTGTTTGATTTAAGAGGAACTCTTGTTATTTGTTATACTATTACAGAAAGCTGCTCAGTAGCTTTGAAAGTTTCTTAGCCAAGAGGGTACTTATGCTGGAAACCAGGTTGGTGCATTGATATATGATCTCAGCATTTCACAGAGGATTAAGTAATTGCAATAATATTTACAGGAAATTATTTACTCAAAATGGAAATCAGTAAGGATAATTTTTTCAAGAGGATGATCACTAATGCTAATTTTGCCATCCTCTCATGAAGACATTTACTAAGTTGTAGTTTCATTTGTACAGTTTTAAAGCTTCTAGATACGAAAATTTAAAAAAGGTTCATCTTAGTAATTTTTTTTTAAACAAAACTATTAGATGTAGTAGTAAAGGAAAAATTGCAAGTGGAAAAATTTGAGGTACTATTATCAAATTCAGTTGGACATCATCCAGTGTGAGTTAGCATACTGTAAATTGTTTACATTTCTTTTAATGTAGGTCCATACCAAGTCTGGAAGTGTTCTCCTGCCAGTTTCTTGCCATTGCTATGGCACTGCAAGAGTCTGTACAGTATGCTTGGGTAGGAGCAATCAGCATGCCCCAAGAGCTGGAACACCTGGGTTTCGTGCCCCTGAAGTTCTGTTGCGCCATCCAGACCAAGGAACAGGTAACATTTATAAATTATTGAATTGTAAAGGTTTCCAACTTTTGACTTTGACATAAAGTTAAAATGTAAAGTAGAAAGCATATACTAATCCAAGCATGATCAAATAGTCATGTAATACATGTCAATTTTGACACTTCCATGAAAGCAATATGTATGTAGATATGCAAACCATATTTTGGCACAATGCAGTATTCAAATTTCCATGAATAAGAACAAATCAAAACTTTTCTTAAATAGACTCCTACAGTATTTGCAGTATGTAAAATACTCTGGTCATAATACAGAGGAAATCTTATCTAAACTATGCATGTTAATTGTTATTGGTATCATATAGTAAGAGCGATATGGAGCTGTTTGATAACCAAAAGCTACCAGTTTATTGTGAGTCATGCCCTTCAAGATGAACATTTGAAAGCCTACAAAATTATGGACATATATCAAAAGTTATGTAATCTACTTTTAAATCATTCTTTTGTCATAGAATTTCATTTAAAAATACATCTACTATAGGAAGTCCTTCATTAGTATTATAAACATTAATAACTATTGATTTCTTTATGGGAAGGACATCTGAAAACAAGAGTTTAGGCAGTAACTAGTCTCCCAGCCAAATGTATATAATTGTATTTTGTTTTCCTCAGCTGTAGACATGTGGTCTGTTGGTGTTATTCTTTTGTGCCTGTTGAGTGGACGATACCCTTTTTTCAAGGCAGCCGATGATCTGTCAACTTTAGCTGAAATATCAACACTTCTTGGTTCTTATACTATACGAAAAGCTGCATCAAAATTTGGTGAGTTTCCCTCTACATTCTTTTAGCGTATCAGCTAAATAGAGGCTTTTTATAAGAAGAGGAAATGTTTTTATACAGACAGGAATACTTCTTTTGCATGGCCCACATGCTGTTATTTTAGCTAGATTGTTAGATTTTTTAAAAAGATTATTCCTACAAATGCAATTTATAGGCATAACATTAATTTTCCTTTGTAGACTTCCTGACCATCTTCCTAGATAATATCAACAAATAGTGTTGCTGAACAGGTTATAGTAACACTGTAAAAATTATTAGTTCATAGAGTTCATCAGAAAAATTACCCTAATTACTGTTGACTTCAAAGCTTGGTTCTGCATATCTTGAGGAAACAATTTCAATAGCTAACAACTTTCTCTTTTCTGTGTTACTATTTAGTGTAAAGATTTGCTGTACGTATAAGGAATATACAATTGTATGATCTCATGTATCATTTGCAGGTAAGCTTTTTACATGCAGTGAAGAAAGAAAACCTTTGGATCTTGTGAAAATATGTGAGTTGCTGCGTAATAATACCTTGTATAGAGGGGGTGTAAGACCTTCAGATACTGGTGAAAAAGAAGTTTGCAGTGGTTGTAAGCAAAGTATTGTCTGTGTTTGTCTTATAAATTTTGAGAGCTCTTGGTTACTTTCTGGCCACGCAAGTTCTTTCTTGTCCCATGATTTTAAAGCTCAGCAACAAAGATCCACATGGACTTTTTAAGGGAGATGAAGGGCAGTTGGCAGTAATGTTGAAAATGTCAGAAGGTGAGCATTGCCTTTCACCTAGTACAAATTATTCAGTTTCGAGCAGTACAGGACAAGTATCTGAACCTTCGTCTCACATATGGAATACCAGTTTTGTTCCGGAATCATCTCATGGAAAACAAAAGGAAATATTTTATCCACCCTCAGTTTATCATCTTCTTTACCGACTCCTTGATCCTGATCCTGAAACCCGTATCACTGCCGTAGAAGCCTTAGCCCATCCATTTTTAACATCATCTCTTCATTAGATTTTATATTTGTCAGGTTTTATCATTAGATTTGGAATTACAACATTTTAGAAAGTTTACTTTGTATGTATGGTTTACATCTATATTTGAAAGACATTTTAGGTAGTGTCTTCTTAATGTTATCCTAGAATTTCCTGTAGTTTTTATGTTTCCTCCAATGTTTTAGCACTACTAGTAGAGTACAAAAATATAGTTCATAAGATGTTTCATTTATTACTGTATACTTACTTATGATTTCATACTGTAAGTGTTATTACCCTCTTAAACTGATAAAAACTAGTAGTGATACTGTACTTTTTTTATTCTGTTTGTATTTAAAAAATCTTTAAACAGAGTCGAGTAGATACAAATCTATTAGTCTTTACTGGTGTCTTATTGCCTGTCTGCATGGTTTGAATTTCAAATAAGATTATTGAAGTGGGATCTGGCATTAGCTGAAGCTTTCTGTCCTGGCTCACCCCAGCAATAAGTTACTTCTAGATATCAATTTTTGGTAGAGTTGTCCATTAAAAAAATAAGGACTTGTATATAGCAAAGGAGAATGTCTGAAAGATTTTTTGATGCACTGTAATTGAAAAACAAACCTGTTAGTCATTGCTGACATCAGATTTCTTTTTAAATGGGGAGCATTTGACTTTTGGCTCTGTTTGACTGATTACTTGTATTATATCTTAATCAAGATCTATTAGAGTCTTAATGTTATTTCACATAATCCACAAGGTCTGCTATCCTGTATATAGGGAAAAAGCAAAAAAACCATATACTCTCACATTATCTTTTAAAGTAAGACATGGAGCTGACTAATAAACATGCCTAAAGGCATAATAAAATGAGATGAAGTATACAGCCACTAGATCGTACACTTGATAAAAATGTAACAACATATTGTATAGTTATCAAAATATCCAAGATAGAATTTGGTTGAAATTGAGTGTCATCACCAGCAACATGATGCCACATCTCAAGTGCCAGACATATGACTTCAGAAACCAGACCAGGCTGAGATTCTAATTTCACTAACTAGGAGGTTTGCTAAAACAAATTTCTCACCTGGGGCCAACTCATGGGCCTTGTTAAGTACTTCCTGCATATGGGTTTTGTTGCATGTTAATGTCCATTTCTGTTGCTG
The DNA here is from genome assembly GCF_015104395.2 of Macrobrachium nipponense. Classification (NCBI taxonomy): domain Eukaryota; kingdom Metazoa; phylum Arthropoda; class Malacostraca; order Decapoda; family Palaemonidae; genus Macrobrachium; species Macrobrachium nipponense. Next base: position 32,577,732 of record NC_061087.1, on the reverse strand, counting down.
ATTATTGAGATGAATAGTAAGGCTTAGCTTAGTCGCTGTTTCTTGTTGGCTTTAAATACAGCTTGAGTGCCATGACTGGATCTCATAGTTTACCCAACTATAGATAACAAATGGAGCAAAAAACTCCCCGGACCTGTGCTTATTATAAATTCGTTAGGCAAAGGGATGCTTTTTGAAAACATTGTTACTCCAAACTGTAGGGAAAACACGATTTAAAAAGCTTTTAGCACCACTTTTGAAAGGTTTATAAGGAATTTTAAGTGGGAGTTTTTGAGAATTTCTGAGATGTAGCTTTACAGTCTTTTGAATTCAAAAAATGTTTGTCTTTATGATAAATCTCCAGTGAGAATTCTAATAGTTACCTAACCATTTTTTGGGGAAAATGAAAATGCCTCTTTTTGTAAATAATAAGTAACCAGTATGTAATACTAAAAAAATTAAAGTGGAAAGATAGTCCAACCAAGGCACAAACTTGTAAATGGCCCACTGATTAGTACAAGTCCAGTGCTTCAGTGGCGTGGTCAGTATGGTCTTGGCCTGCCACCTCATTGGCAGCGAGTTTGATTCTCGGTCATTCCACTGAGGGATTAGAGATGTGTATTTCTGGGTGAAAAATGAAGTTCACTCCGATGTGGTTCGGAAGTCACGTACAGCCGTTGGTCCCGTTGCTGAATAACCACTGGTTCCATGCAACATAAAAACACCATACAACCAAAAACAAACAAGATTTATTAATAAGTCTTTAAATACTGCGTGCTACCTTCCTTGAAAGTCCTTGAATAAGAATTTTCGGATTATGTACAGATGTATAAGTTCTCGAAAAAAGCTTGTCAAAATGAAGTTGAGAGAACTTATGTAGGATTTTGATGGGGAGTGCTTTGTAGGATGATTGACAAAGAACACTCCTCATGCCTTTCCTTTCCTTTGGATTCAATTATTTTTTTTTGTGATCTGTAGGTAGGTGGTCCATTAAAATTTATTAGCCTCGTAGCCAGAGGCATCCTGTCAAATAGTGCCTTCATCAGGAAGGAAGGAAATGCATTCCCAACTGGTCCATTCTAGAGAGGTTATTAAAATTTTGTGTTTTGTCCACTTGGTTTTCAAGGGGAAACAATATATCTGTCTGTCATCAGACCAACAGAAATAGCTTTAAGCAGGTAAAAATGGAATTTATCTGTTTTTTTTTGGGGGGGGGGGGGAGGGGAGGTTCCACCTGTAGTAAAAGTAGTTTGCTAGATTTTAACAAACAATGCAGTTCCTCCAAGTGTCTGACTGGATTGGTTATAAGTTGTCAGTAGCTCATAGGTTAATGTGATCATACAAATTAAATAATTTATATTATTATCATAGCGGTGGTAGACCGAGTGATTTAATTAGCTGTGACTGGATTTTGGTGGTACATTTCACCTGATCATCTTTATTTAGAGTGGCTATCATTGTACATAATTTTGATCATGATTCTTAATATGCAGTTTGACTTCAATCAGCAGCATTTTTATGCATCCAGTGTTGTTTTTGAAAATTTTTCCTGTATGGATATGATGTGCCTGTGACTATTACTGGTAAGAAATCTTAAGCTGCTTATGATTACTTTAATTAAATATTTTGGTATGTGCAGTATCCTAATTAATTCTTTCAGTATTTTAAGTTATATTTTTTACACCTTTAATTAACTTGATAGCAGTGACTAGTAAGCCATCACCCTTTGATTACTTTAAAATATTTGTATGTGCAGTATCCTAATTAATTCTTTCAGTATTTTAAGTTATATTTTTACACCCTTTAATTAACTTGATAGCAGTGACTAGTAAGCCATCACCCTTTGAGAAAGTGTATGTACTTCATAATGTTGCAAATCTGAAATGATGAACATTTCACATTTTGTCAATTCCTAGTTATGCAATTTTAGATTTTACCATAAAACACAAAAACTTGCCCGTGTTTTGCTTGTGCCCAGGCCACCCAACCCATAAAGTATTGTAACTTTTCAAGAATTGCTCCTGATTTCCAGATGGCTTTGTTCCCCCCCAAAAAAGGTTACGAGTGTGAACTTCATTTTGTATTGTCAGTGAAACTTTAGTTGTTCCCTCTTGCCACTGAGCCAAGGCAAGATAAAATTATAGCACAAGTATTTACTTTCAGCATAAGTTGTAAATAAAAGAATAATAACTAATCCATTCATACTGCCTCTTACTTCCTTCTAGGATATTCTAAGGCAGGAGTCAATATAGTTTTCCTTCCTGATTTTCTTGATAATTTTCCCATTGAACTGTGGTTGCATAGTTCACAAACTACAAACAGTGTATGATACGTATTTGGTATATTAACTGATTATGAAAAGTAAAATTAAATTTAGAATATCCAATGACCATTGTAATTGTATATAGGAAACTGTACAAATCCAGTGTGGGTAGTAGCAATATAGTGTGGCAAAACATATGTGCCATAATGTGAGCAGTAATATGGTGTGGTAAACTATAGTTATACAATAATGTGAGATGTTATATATATGATTGCTATAGTACTAATGGGAAATGATTGCAAGTTTTTGAATGAATATATCAAGCCAATACATTTGCTTCATAGCCATAGTGTAACTTACTTGTAAGTAGTAATTTACATAACTCCCGTACATTAACCAAAATTAGGTACTGTTAGTGGACAAAACTGAATAATACACACCTTAGCATGATGCACAACATATACAAGAGAATTTAATTCTTTTTGACTACAGTGTTTTATAAGATAACTTTTGCATTGTACATACATTTTTATTCAAATGAGGTTGACAATTTATGTAAAATTTTCTCTCCCCCCCAAAGAGAAAAATTGATTTTTAAATGGACTTTTATAAATTTTCTTTTTCAGGATTGAATATTTTCATTTTTAATTGGATTATTTTATAGAGTAGTCACTGTCTTGACCTCGAGTTACTTTTCCATGGTCTAACCAGAGCTCCATGAAGATCAGACTAATATCAAAGAATTCTCTTAGCTGGTCTTGTAGCTGGGTATTATAATGTAATGATAAACATTATAACACGTGATAGAGTATAAATGGACCCGGGGTAAGGGGGCACTCTTTTATCCTTAATGAATGCTAAACCCAGTTTACCCACATTAAAAACCTGCAAAAAGAAGTGGCTATGTGCATATGCGCTGTTGTATTGTTTACATATGACCAGAAACGGACCAAGCCACTATTACATTTCTGTTCAGTAATGTAAAGTGTTCTGAAACCCGCACTCTTTAATTAAAAATCTTCGTTGTTGTGAATTCATTAGTGAGGATCATGAAAACGCCTAAGTTGAAAGCTAAGTGCATAGTTTTAAGTTCCAGATAAAAGTTTTTAGTTTAAGCCGTGGATCAATAATTTAATCGTGTGTGAAACCAGCTTTTTTTGTGAGCACAGTCAGCGCTTCTCACAATTTCTGATAGTATTTGTAAATTGGCGAACTGTTTTGAAGATTTTATCATTCTTTTAGACCTTGATCCCAAAGAAATGTTCCCACAATTTTTATAATAGATACATATGGATAATTTTTTCAAAAAATAATGTCTGCAATAGGCTACTAGGCAGTAGCCTACAATCTAGAGGGTATGCAACATTGATTCAATGAGAATAAGTTAGGTAGACTGTAGTGTATATTGTGTAGCCCCTGAATTAAGTTAAGATTTAAAGACATATCTTGTTAGGTTATGGGCACAGGCAGTAACCTAAGTTTACACCCAAAGACCTTAGAATTAGAGAAAAGGTTAGAAACATTTTCTTTTACATTCGACCCCCCGTATTCATGTTCTCGAGATTTGTGGACTCACCTATTCGTGGATTTCTCTTTGGACCACATCTGCCCATTATTCGCGAGGAATTCACATATTCACAGTATTTGTCATTGAGAAATATTCACAAATTACTGTATTTTCATATAATTTTTGTTACTAAATGCACTTTTTTGTGATACAACTGTTATAATATTCAGTTATAAGCATTTTTAGAGGGGTTTTCTTGTGTTTGAACTATCAAGATAGGCAGTTATAAGCATTTTGAGAGGGGTTCTAAGTATTCACGGGTGGTTCTGGGACGCATCTCCCATGAATACGGGGGTTTACTGTATATAGCCTGTATACTTAGGCATAGCCTTAGTAACTCTAGGCTATCAAGTACATACCCTTAAAAGGGAATTAGATAATCTGGATTGATTAGGTGATAGCCTAACTATAAAGTTTCACATGAGTAAGTTACTGTTTTTATATATAGTAGACCAAAAAGAGTAAACTAAATGTGCTATGAGGTAGTAGACAAACTTGAAGGCTACAAATTACACCTGGTTAATCCCATACCCTTGAAGGTGAATTAGTTAATCAAGATTAGACAGTAACCTATACTATGTGATAGCCTAACTAGTATTAAGGTTCACATTAGTAAGTTACTGTTTTATATAATAGACCAAAAACAATACACCAAATAGGCTATGAGGTATTAGCATGTCTTGAAGGCTACAAATTACACCTGGTTAACCCCATACCCTTAAAGGTAAATTAATTAATCACGATTAGACAATGGACCTGTACATATCGGGGGTGAATGCCTAATCTATAAACAGTTTCACATCATAAAGCTCATATGAGTAAGTTTGTTTTTTATTACCGTCTTTACATTATGAATGATCTAGAATAATCTGGATTAAGCTATGTCTATGCTAGGTAAGAGAGAACCCTGAGGAGACATCCTATTGTTGGTCTCTAAGTAAGTTGCTTAGGATTAGATATAAACAGTATCCTGGCTTAATAAAATAATAGTTTTTATGACTAGGGGCTGACATTGATGTGGTAGCCTATTGGTAAAGCTACATAGTGGAGCTCTGATGTAGCCTATATCCTTAACCCTTAAGGGACGGATTGATCCTTGGGAGTGATAATAACAGGTTTGGGGTGGTGGACGGTTTGATCCATAGATAAACAGAAAGAATCGGGCGGAAGAGGTGTCAATACTTTTATAGAGCCCATAAATTCAGTAAGAGCAACTTTTTACACCTGGCTAAAATCACGAATCTGGGGCGTCTCAGGACTTCAGTACTGCTTTTTGACATTAAGGGGAATGTAGTAGGGTTTTTCTGTCTCACATGGACGTCTTTTTGTAAATTTGCTCGTAAGTATACCAAGGGGTTGCTGTTGGTTTTTGCTCTTGTCTCTTGCGATAGTATGTCGGTTGTAAATGTAATTTTGCAAAGAAATATTAGAAAAAACTTGAAAAATAAAAATAAAGTTACTGAATCTTCGTTCTCGTAAATTTATGTAAATAGTTTTCAACAAATATGCTAACGAATTTGTTAGCGATTTTATTTCTTATTCTGGTTTGATATTGTGTAGCTGTAATTATAATTTTACAAAATGAAATAAAATTATTTACTAGAAAAAACATATAAGTTGGTTGAATTTACGATTGTCTTCAAAAGAGGCCCCATAAGGGGTTTTAAATAGTCATTTTCAATCTCGTGGAAGATAGGTAAAATTTTTTAGAATTTTTTTCTTTTAAACTATGTGCATTTGCATGTATTATTCTTTCCATTGTTTTTTTTTTTTTTTTTTTTTTTTTTTTTTTTTTTTTTTTTTGTTTTTTTTTTTTTTTTTTTTTTTTTTTTTTTTTTTTGCTGACCTCAAAGTTATCTGCCTGGGGAGCTGCATATTGATATATTTACCTATCCAGTAAGGGTTAAAGAGATAAAAACTCAAAACAGGCAGTAGCCAACCAGATTAAGTTGGAGCCCCCTTTCAAAGATGTGAGACCGACCTCATCAAAAGATTCAAAAGTTGGGGAGATACTTCGGTCTTGATCCCGGAAAGAATCATTGGCGATACAGGTCACCCTGACTTTAGTCTGTACGAGTGGCAATACACACATGCCTTGTTGACAGGTTGGGAGGATCTTCAGGTGGCAGGGAGGTGGTCAGCTGCTCTGAGGAATTGTCTCATCACAAACTGCCAGTCAGGCAACAGCAAGAGATGCCCTCCTACAAGACTGGAACAAATGGAGGACTATAGTATGGAACAAATGGAGGACTATAGTATATCTTTTTTCTTCTATTGTCCCAGATTTCGAAGGTGTTGCGCAAACTCCTAACCTTCAAAGGAATAGCTTACTTAAAGCCCCAGATTGCCTAGCATTGCTAGGTACATAGTGCAAAAATACCAGTCTATAAAAGATATGGTTAGATTACGTATATCCATACTGAAATCCCAGTCAGAATTTCTAGGGAAACCCTTACATTTTCTTATTCATTTTTAAGACAAATGCTTTTCGATTACAACAATCATGGCATAAAAGGCAGCATTAATGGAACCATTGCTTTATAGATTCAGGATTGGCTCTAGTAAAGAAGTTGTTACCTTCCTTCTGCAGTCTTTTGCACCACAAATACCCTCTCTCAAAAGGTTCCAATTACTTGGTCCCTGAACAAGATACTTAGACTTCCATCAGCCCCTCAGTTCAGCGGACCCGATATAGCCACAACTCACAAGCTACAATAAGTGATCTTCTTGATTGCATTAGCATCAGGAGCTTGTATTGGCAAACTGGGTTAACTTAGAGGGGGGCAATAATTCATGCAAACAGTTGACCATGTCATTACAGGCAGTCCCTGGTAATTGGTGGACTTGGTTATCGGTGATCCAGTTATATGGAGCTTGTCTAGCGCCGTAAAATCGGCAATTTATAGCCCCATAACGGGACGAGTTCCAGTTATTTAGTGGTTTTCACGCTCGGCTACCAATCTGGTGGTCCAAAGTTCGATTCCTGGCTCAGCCAATGAGGAATCAGAGGAATTTATTTAAGGTGATACAAATTATTTCTCTCAATATAATGTGGTTTAGATCCTGCAATATGTTGTAGGTCCCGTTGCTAGGTGACCAACTGGTTCCTAGCCATGTAAAAATATATAATCCTTCGGGCCAGCCCTAGAAGAGCTGTTAACCCTTAAACGCCAAGCCGGTATTTCCGAAAGTGTCTCCCGTATGCTGGTGGCGTTCGCGAAGTGGAGCGCTAAAAGCGGAAAAAAACGTTTTTTTTACAAAAAATCAAAGAACGCTTAATTTTCAAGATTAAGAGTGAATTTTTGGCTCCTTTTTTTGTCATTGCCTGAAGTTTAGTATGCAACCATCAGAAATGAAAACAAATATCTTTAGCATATATAAATATTGGAATATGTATATGACAGCGCGAAAAAAAAA
>NC_061087.1:32522338-32570006 GCF_015104395.2 Macrobrachium nipponense | reverse complement strand
GACAGCGCGAAAAAAAAATTTCATATATAATTTTATACAAATCGCGCTGTAAGCAAAACAGTTAAAGCTAATGAGTTAATTATTTTTTGGTTGTATTGTACACTAAATTGCAATGATTTTGGTATATAACAAATTGTAAAACGATCAAAGGAAACACAGAGAAAATATTATCACAATATGATGCATGAATTCGTAACGCGTGGACGTAAAAAAAAGTAGTTTTCAAAAATTCACCATAATTCGAAATATTGTGCTAGAGACTTCCTGTTTGTTGCAAAATGAAGGTAATTGATTGAATATTACTTGACTGTAAGTGTTGTAGCTTACAATTGCAGTTTTCAACCATTTCGGTTGATTTAAAGTTGACCGAAAGACTAATTTTTTCTATTTATCGTTATTTATATGAAAATATTTCAAAACTGATAAAAGCTACAACCATGGGTTGTTTTTCGTTGTATTCTACATGAAATTGTGCACATTTTCATATATAAAACTTTATGTAACGGCTAATTTAAAATGGTGCAAACATTACGACAATCGGACGAAAAAATTTATGATTTTTTCGGAAGAGTTACCACGCGGACGTAAGGAAAAAATTGATTTCATAAATTCACCATAAATCAAAATATTCTGCTAGACTTCCAATTTGTTGCAAAATAAAGGTAAACGATTGAAAATTACTAGAATGTAATAGTTTTAGTTTACAATTGCGTTTTTTGACCATTTCGGTCTAGTCAAAGTTGACCGAAGGTTGAAATTTTGGCACTTATCGTTATTTATATGAAAATATTTCAAAACTGATAAAAGCTACAACTATGAGTTGATTTTTGTTGTACTCTACATGAAATTGCACACATTTCCATACGTATATAAAACTTTATGGAACAGCTAATTTAAATGGTGCAAACATTACGACAATCGGACGAAAAAATTTATGATTTTTTCGGAAGAGTTACCGCGCGGACGTAAGGAAAATGTTTTTTTTTTCATAAATTCACCATAAATCAAAATATAGTGCTAGAGACTTCCAATTTGTTGAAAAATAAAGGTAAATGATTGAATATTACTAAAATGTAAGAGTTTCAGCTTACAATTGCGTTTTTTGACCATTTCGGTCGAGTCAAAATTGACCGAAGGTTGAAATTTTGGCAATTATCGTTATTTATATGAAAATATTTCAAAACTGATAAAAGCTACAACTATGAGTTGATTTTTGTTGTATTCTACATGAAATTGCACACATTTCCATATATAAAACTTTATGTAACGGCTAATTTAAAATGGTGCAAACATTACGACAATCGGACAAAAAAATTTATGATTTTTTCGGAAGAGTTACTGTGCGGACATAAGGAAAAAGTTTTTTACATAAATTGAAAATATTTCAAAACTGATAGAAGCTACAACCATGAGTTGTTTTTTGTTGTATTGTACATGTAATTGTGCACATTTTCGTATATAATACTCCATGTAACGGCTAATATAAAATGGTGCAAAAATTATGTCAAAGTGACGAAATAATTTCTGAGATTTGTCGCTGATGCTTTTTAGTGCAAGAAGAAAGAAATTCGTGCTTGCGCGCCTGGGTAACGATTGTAAACAAAACAACACCTTGATCCGTGAGCTCCCAGCATCCCCCAAGGCTCGTGATTCAATTCAAAAGTTTTTGCCTAGGAGGCCTATAACTATTTTTCCGTGAATTTAAAAAAAAAAAATTTTTTCGTTGACGTACCATACGTCGGTTCGGCACCCGACAGACAATTTTCGTCGATGTTTAATACGTCCAATCGGAGTTAAAGGGTTAATCAGCTCAGTGTTCTGGTTAAACTAAAATATACTTTTGCTTACTCAAGCACTTAAAGTTACCTAGAGTCAGGGCAAACATCTCAGAAGGTCCATTTTTAATACTCTAGCAACATTATGTATTGGTATGTGTCTTGGTTAGTCCTGACCCATAGGCACTACAGCGGAAAACCATGGGTCTTCTTAACAGGCGGGTATGCTTACTGTCGCTGGGGAAGGTTTGACAGTATTGCAGTCACACCTAGCATGCTTAGGTAAGTCACCGCAGAACTTCACTCTAAAAAGTCAAGTTCCCATTTAATTTCTTATTCTTTGGTACCAAACTTTAAGGTATTTGGAATAAAGAATGGGCCCTTGAAACTTGTGACTTGACTCCAGACCAGAAATGTTTCTGGGTTGTTGAGATTAAAGCTTGAGAGCTTTTCGTCACCTGTCAATTTCTTCATAAAACTTGAGGACGAGACAGCGACAACATTATTCAAAAAGATGTTTTGACAGGAAAAGCCTATTTTTAGTTGTCACTGTTGAGTCCTCAAAACCCTCCCACTTCCATGACAAAAGACATGGGATTTAGGTAAGTGATTATCCTGCATTGACCAACAGAAAGTAATGATGGTTTGGTCTGTTTCTGGTTGTATGTAAACAATATGACGATGCATATGTGCATAACCACTCTTCTTTCGGGTTTTGACCTAGGTAAACTGGGTTTAGATTTGCCAAGGAAAAGAGTGCCCTCTTATCCTGAGTCCATTTATACTCCACATGATATAATGTTTACCATTATGACACAAGACCAGCTAAAGAGAATTCTTTGACATTAGTCTGGTCACCATGGAGCTCTGGTTAGACTATGGAAAGTAACTCCATGGGGACTCAACAGCAAATACCAAAAATAGATTTTTCCTTCATCAAAACTTTTTTCTTTTTTTCTTATTTTTAAGAACTAAATTTTTTTTATTAGATTTTAATTGTTTGAGAGTAAATAAAAGTTATTAAAATTTAAGTGTTTAATAGGAATGTTTGCTGTATTTAAGGAATTAGAATATTCAGGTATATACTCTTATGAGACATTTGAAGTTGTGTACTTATTGTTTGTTGAAAATTAATAATTTCATAATTCTGTAGACATTTGTAGTATGTAAGCAACCTGTTCTTACAATACAAGAAAATCAGTAACAAAATAAAGTACTCTGGAAAAGTACTCAAGTTGTCCAAAAATTTATGTAAAGCATATAAAAAAAGATAAAAAAAAAAAATAAATAACCTGGTCTCTGTCAGGTTATTTGTAAAAACTTGCATGTGTAATATGCTAGAAGATGACTTAATTCCCTTTTAATTGTATTGAATTGCATTTTCTATAATTTTATTATTGGAGTTTAGTATTTTGGAGGCTTAGAATATACATATTTCTCTCTCTCTCTCTCTCTCTCTCTCTCTCTCTCTAAATTTGTAACTTTCCATTTTATTGAAAAAGTAATCTGAGGGATTGATAATCATTTTATGGATAGTGTATAAAAATATGTATGAATTTGAGAAATGAAGTACAGTATGCTGAACTGCCTTTCAATCTCGCATACCTCCTCAGTTGTCAAACTTTCATTTTTCTCATTTTTTTCATTGAGTGTGTTTGGTTTTAGTTGCAAATGTCTGCAATTGTCAGTTATTATGGTAGCTTTGTTAGGCTAACCTGTAGAACATAAATTTTGCAAATATCTAAATGATGATTGTAAAGTGTGCAGTAGCATAGGCCCAAAATTGTAAGGGGTTATTTTTTTTGTATATTTTGAATACTGCTTATCAGAAGGCTAGACCATCTCACCTTAGCAGAGAGATACAATATCTGTGGTATGCAAAGCATTCCACAACAGTAACACTCATTAGGTGAAAATGACTAACAGTTTTACAGATTGTTCTATAATAATTTGCCTGTCCCAAATGTATCATGGTGATGGGATTCTTAATGTATGAATTATTCCTGCAGTCAACCTGTGTGGCCAAACAAAGTACATACAAAGTACATACTCCCATGATAATCAGGTGGGTTTTACTCATTTTTAGCAGGTCCTTCTAGTATGAGCAGACAATTATCATAAATTTGTAGGATTCTTAACCATGTAGAATTGTATGGATTTCACCACTTTTGATCAAGGTAGAGGACTCTGGTCTAAGCCACGTTAAAGTACCAGCTTGACTTTGATCTCTGGTCATATAATTATGGCTAAATATGTCAAGAGACATCATGTGTAAACAAAAGCAAAAAAACCATGGGTTGTTATGGTAAACTTACACAATTTTGAACTCTCCTTTAGTTAAAAAAAATGCTGACTAATTTAATTTTACTCGAGTATCCCCATGTTATCCACTTTAAATGGAACACATCTTTGGTGTATTGACAATGTAAAATGTTATGGCATGTGAGAATTGAATTGAATTAATATCAATCAAGCACCAGGCCTTGAAGACCATATGGTGCTATATTATGCTGATTATAGATACAGTATGATCATACTTATTGGTTGGTAGGTTATATTAGAGGGAGAATATTTGTTGAATGAAGCAGATTACACATTCTATTGAGAAGTGTTCTGTTTTGGTTAAAATATCATGAAGGCAAGGTGGACAGGGAAGAGAGGTTAGGCTGATCAAGGCTTTGTTGCTTGCGACTGTGTGCCGGGGGCAGGCAAGAATTATTCTGGATATGGAAATAGGGATGCGACAAGTTAGACAAAAGGTTGGAGGGGATCTGTTCACCAGGTGGGAGTGTGTGAGGTTTGAATGGCCAATTAGTAGTCGGGCAAGAACTGTTTTCCATCATCTATTCATGTGGCATGGGTTTATTCATACTAGTATGGCAGGTTTAACTGTGTGGAGCTTATTTGAGATACTGGACCTGAAAGACTGCCAGCAATTTAGTAAGTAGTTACAGAAGAATGCAAAGTACGTAATCTGAATATGGGTTGATTTTAACATTTGGGCAACCCGACAAAGCCGCAGAGCGGGCCAAAGAGTCCACTCACTCATTACCTATGATGCCCACATGGCTTGAGTCCAGCAGAAGCAGACTAGTTTTTTCCGGGTTGAAGTATTAGAGGCAATCTTGAATTTTACGGACTATAGGATGGATGCAGTCAATAGATTAGATGAGGGATGAAGAATTAGCAGTTCATGAAAATAACAAAAGATGATGAGGGGTAGATTAGAAGTTGTTTTAGTACAAACAAAATGGCATATTGTTCTGCTGTAAGTATGCTTGCCACAGGTGGTAATAGTAGTTGGGAATGTTTGGTGGGGAAGAGGACAGCAGCCCCAGTTCCTTTAGGGGACTAGGAGCCATCTGTATAGATCAGGGTGCAAAGGTCATGTGTCAAAATGTGCTCTGAAAGCATGGAAAAAAAAATGAAAGCATGAAAAAAAAAGTGCCAGTCAGCTTTATCAAAGCCCCAGCTTGAGGATCAGGAAGTGGGTGAAAAAATGGTAGGGAAGTGGTCATTAGTTATGAAGTACTTTAACACTGACCAACGAAAGTCTAGTTAGATAGCCTAATGATAGATCTAAACAAGAAAGGACTGTGTTTTTGCATCAAAATGTGTCAGGTGTTGTGAGTTTAAAATTGAAAGGTTATTAGATATTAAAAATGGTTCAAGGGTGAATCCACTGGAATTGATAAATGAGTCGCTCCATAATGTGAAGTCACCTATCACAAGTAAGGGTAAGGGCTGCCACTAACGTTCAGTCATGCCTGCGCAGTTATAACTGTACAGTTGGACTGTGCAGTTATAACTGAATGTTAGTGTGGACAACCTGCACAGTTTTTCTGGTCTGCGCAGGCAGCCTGAGTAAATAGCTCATCACAATCGATGAACCTCAGTCCAAACGGCTGCACATGCGCATTGCAACTTTAATGTGGTGGAGGCAACTTTTTTGGCTCAGTTTGCTGTCCGTCCACAGACAGATAACATGTACTAATTAAGAACAATAAGATGGATTTTATTAAATTGAAAAGTGTTTATACCTAAATTGATGATACAGGCAGTCGCCAGCTTACGACGTTCTGAGGTTACAATGCTTTTCAATTATATTTATCAGAAATTATTTCCAGGTTTACGACGCATGCTCCAGGGTTACGGCGCTTACAACGCTGATCTGGCAGAAGATATATGACTCCAAAAATGCTAAATAATCAATATTTGAAGGTTTTGTTGATGAAAAATGCTATAAGAATGCAGTTTACAGTTTACATAATTTTTAATGCACCCAAACCATTAAAAGTAAGGTTTTCTTAGGATTTTTGATGATGTTCCGGCTTACGACAATTTTCGGCTTACAACACGTCTCAAGAACGGAACCCCCGTCGTAACCCAGGGACTGCCTGTATCTTGGGTTTAGTATTTGTTTTTAATAATTGATACAGAAGTCAGAATAATATATATTTTAGGTAGCTACAGGCTGAAAGTGGCAGCATTATTCCTTAATGTCTTGTAGATTTCATTGAAACCTTCTATATTAATGAGACTTTGCTTTGGCAAGTCAAATCCAGAGGCTGTCGTAGCAGATTAAGCCTATGTATGTTTATTTGTAGTTATAAACCATATATGCAAGACAGTTTTACAATGAGATTAAATATTTATTATGGCAAAATAATGTAAAACAATAATATGCCTATATGCATCTATTCATGATTATGCACCATGTATGTAATTCATTTTTAAATTGAGAACAAAACAATATTCTACTTTCTGACGAAACAAAATCAACACTATTGAACTTTGTATGTTTTTCATTGCTTACATCCCATGGAAGTCCGCTTTGAAATGAAATTAGACCAATCAACACACTAATGAAACACAGGAAGACAGTAGTAAGCTAAAGATTTTCATTCATCATAACATGTCATAAGAAAGTCAATCTTTAAACGAAAACAAATCAGTATTAACCCTTTTAATGAAATAGAAAAAATATTAGGTCTAGTATATGCGTCTTCTTTGAAACAAAAGCAAACGATTACGATCTTAATTATCTTTCCATGGAACTCTTCCTTCATTCATAAAATGTTCCATAAACATTTTGAAAGTCCTTTGGGCCAAATTTAAACTTAACAAATTCACATGGGAATATTTAATTCGTTTTTATCAACCACTCTTTCACTGGACGTCTAACTTGACGTTTATGATTTTTTTTTTTTTTATGTCAACAAGCCAATTACAGCCAGAGCTTTGTGTGTTGATGCCATGGCTCCCATGGAGGACTGAGGAAACAGCCTGTATCGTTAGTGGCGAAGATTTGCCTGCACAGTCCAACTGCGCAGTTATAACTGTGCAGGCATAACTGAACATTAGTGGTGGGCTTAACTGGGAAAGGAGTTCTTGGAAGGCAGTGAAGTAGATAAGATAAGAGGGAGAAAGGTAGACTGATACTATGGTAATTCATCGTTGTAGGGAGGCTCGTGTAATACATAGTACGTACAAGGAAAGATTGTTGTAATGCTTATGGGTAGGTATGGTATTTTATGATGAATTAAATATTAGAAGCAGTAATGGAGTGAGGAGAATAATTGAAATGGTAATTGAGAATAGGTTTTTGTTGGGTAAGCAAAGTTTCTTGGAGGCATATTACTTTAGGTTTGTTTTGTGAGAGGAGATATCTGAGATCATATCTGTGGGATTGAAATCCTCGATGTTTTGCTAATTACTGGCATTAAAGGGATTGATATATGATGTGGTATAGTTAGTTTGGTTGAGGTAGGGTTGTTAGATGGTGGATGGACTGTCTTTAGTATGATGTAGGGATGGGTGAATGAATGAATGTTGGGAATGACAGGCAAGTCTAAAGGTGAGGAGGGATAGGAAGAGAGACTCACGGGTACAACCTGGTGGTAAAACAAGGTAAAGGATACTTTTTCTCTACAAAGGTCCAAGTGGAAGATTGTGTGGGAAAGGATACAAGTACAGGAAAAGGTGAGGCTGGTGAAGATTTTATGGAAGCTGGCAGGGGAGGGGGGAAAGGATAGTGGGAGGGCTGTGAACCTCAGCAGTGGTATGATGAACAGTGGCATATTTTGTGTAGGAGGAGGTGGGAGATGGGGTTGGGTTTGTGATCATGATAAAGGGTTGATTTATGTAATCCTCAATGTCCTTGGTTACTGGAGGAGACTCAACTGTAAGGGTTTTCTTGGGTGGAGGGCAAACAGGAGGGTTGTGTTAAGGAGAGGAAGCTTTGTTAAGAAGAGGTGGTGGATGAATGTGCTTTAGAGGTATGCAGCGATTCAGGCAAAGAAAGAGATGAGGGTAAGGAAATAGAGGTGGTGGTGGATATTTCTTGTTGCTCTTGTCCCAAAGAGAGTAGTGTGTAACATGGAGAACTTCATGGCAGTCATTAGGAGTTCTTTGAAATCATTTGAGCATTCATTCCGACAGACATTGTCAACTAGGCACTGCTCAAAGGGTATTACCACAATTCCAGTGGAACTGTTGAGGTGAGGATGTAGAATGGTAGGAAAGACATTACTCTGTAGGGCTTTGATGGTGGACATTGTTTGAGACTGAACCTCTGTGTTCACCATAACTAGATGTGAGTGGTCATGACTTTATAAAAATTTCACTATTTCTACCTGCTTTTGCAGGCACTTTTGAAAGGAGTTTATATATTGTTTGCTAATGAGAGGTCAGGGGAATGATGAAATACTCTTCCTACTTCTGGGGTCCAAAGAGGGTTGACATAAGTGCTGGTTGGGCACTGGAGGACATTTAGGTGGGTAAAAGAGGATGGAGTTGAAGCCTTAAGAAAATATTTTTGAGGAAGAAGTGATGTATTGGTTCATATGGTTGTTGAGTAGTCACCAAATATGAACTAGTGGAGGAGAGTGTGGGGCATCATGTGCAGAGATGACAGGTGACATGGTAAAAGGTGAGGAGATTTCTGGGGGAGTAGCCTGGCTCATGGTCTCTAAACTAGCTAAGTCAGAAAAGCCCCAAAAATTGTGGGACTTATTGTCAGCTGGGTCAATCCCCAGCCCCATAGAATTTGTTTGTTTGATTTCTATTATCGTCCATTTGGGCCTGGGTATATACAGTCCACTCCTGAGAGCCCCATATGAAGGAGTAAGGGCAAAAAAGAAGGATGCTGTGCCCTATGGCATCCAGAGGCTGTTAAAGACCAACCTGAAGTTGGCCTTCTACCTTCCCAGCACAGACACTCACACCTCAAGAAGGGTGGGGGAGTGGGATACAGAGGAAGAGAATTCGTAGAATAACGAGAAAGAATAGAGATCAAAATTGAAAGTTTAAGAAAATACCAAGCCAAAATTGGTTGAGCATAGAACCAAAGCCAAAGGCTGGGGGAGGGTCCAGGAGGAGACCAAATGTTCACCCTTCCCCCAGCTTCAGGCCATGGTCCCTAGTCCTGAAGCCCCTCCAAAACAACAATATTGCTTGGTTTGGGTAGGGATGGTATGTGAGAGAGGGATATCCTTGGTTAGATACACTACTCATCTTTAGCAAAGAATATAACATTGTAAAGTATGCTTGCATTAATGAAACAGGAACTGTACTTTTCAGACAAACTTGCATTTTGCTTTATAAGTTTTATTGGGCTTGTACTATTTGATCTATAATTTTTATCACAGATTTTTCTAAAAACAAGTTGGTAATTCATTTCTCAGCTTTTGTTATAAGATTTTTATTATTAAGGCTGCAAAACACTAATTGTTCCTGTGGGGATACAAACACAGTGCCTTTCGTATGTGGAATATACTCTTGTAATCGTTCATTTATATACTGACTAAACAAGGGTGGTACCCAGGTGGAGATGTGGGAGAGGCGATGCCTGTTCTCACCCAGCCGCTGCTACTCATTGTTTTCCTGGCCGCAATGTAAGTCAGATGTGTTCTTGCAGTAAGACTTTTCCCTTTCTGTGAATAATGTGCACTCTTTCAGTGCTCTTGTGCTTGTTGGTTATTTGTCTCGGATAGTAGACAAGACCTGTTTTGTTGTGAAGGTCACGGTAGGCTGTTATCATTTTTGCTGGGGATGTAGCAGCTTCTAATGAAGGTTTCATCAGCTGCTGTCATTCCTTGACCATATACTACTGATGCTGGCTCTCAGGTGTCCGTAAGGCTTGAGCAATGTGGAAGTTCCTGTGGGAGTTTGGTCTACCAAGGATTAGGTAGTCCTTCTGTAGTATAACCTAGTGGAGGAAGAAGGCTTTCATGATCTCCTGAGGTAGTTGCTGATAGTAACAATGGTCAGTTATTATTTTTTTTTTACTGCTGATTAGAAATGGTTGACTGGTTGCAGTAGTCTTTCTTCTCTGGTGGATGTGACTTATTTCCAGCTCCTGACTCAACCAGCCCTGCAGTAAGTTAGTTTGTATGGTGTTTTACATCCTGCAGTATGAGGCATACAAGTAAGGACGGCAGAGGGAAGAGCAGGAGAGTCTTGAGCACTTTCCATGTCTTCTACTTTATTGTCTACCACTGCCTCAACCCCACTCTCCCTACACTGGCAGGTATTGAGATGGGGAAGTCTAATCCTGATGTAAGAAATCTTGATATACTTCATGTATGTGCTCTCCCCCTTGGGAGAGGGGTGGGGGTGCTTTGTCACCAGCAGTTATCGGCTTTCCCCAAGTAGGGTTAACAATGAGCACTGTGTTGCCAGCCTGCTTAGACTTGAGCATTGTTCCTGGCTGTCTTTGTGTGCTTTTGGGCTCACATTAAGTCAAGGCTGTTTGTTTGGTGCATGAGTTGGCCCCCTCCCCCACCATAACCCTTTGGAGTCATGCAGAGAGGGGTTTGCGCGACCTGCTCAGTAAGTGGTGTGCACAGTCCATTCACAAGTTGTGTACCAGGTATGCAAATAGGGTTGACCATTGGCAATTGAATATTTGCTTATTTGGTTTGTTCTTGGTTGGACAGGTGAGCAGAGTGACTCTTCTCAACTCAACTCCACAACCACGCACTAACCGCTCACTAATTGCATACCCGGTCTACGGATGGGTGCTGCACTGTCAGTAGGGGAGGGTCTCCTTTCCAGCTTTCATCAGGAGGGTTTTGGAGGTGAACCTGCATCATTTCTGTGCTTAAAATGTTTGTGCACTTCAGAGCTTGCATGATCTGAGCAATCCCTCTTTAGGAAGAGTTCTCTGATCTCTTCCACCTTTTGTGGGTGCTGTTAGCTGTGTGGTGAGTAGGTGAGTTGTAGAAGCAGTACCAGGAGTTGTTCCTCTCCTCCTCTCTTGGTTTTACAGTTTTGAAGTAGGGGGCCAGAGGTGTTTTAAGTTGGAACAGGGTTCAGAGAGCAACAGCCACAGCAGAGTTCTGGCAGGGGTCCTCCTGTGGCTGAGGGAGGAGCAGCACAAACCTTTAAGGATTTGATGAGACTGGAAGGTCCTGTTTTTTCCAAATTTCTTGCAGACAGAGCTGGAGCAGCAATGCTCAGTTTCACTTTGAGCGAAATATCCTAAGGCGGCGGCTATGGCTTCGTTCCAGCTCTTGGTCACATATGGAGTTGACCTTCAGGTATACTTCAGAGGCGCTTCCTGGGCTCGTTGCCATAGTCACAGTTAATGCATGGTATTTGAAGAAGGTTAACACCCTTATGTATGAGTCAGGAAGTGCCTTTGTCCCCAACGGATCATGCAAAGTTCTTCCCTGCCACTAACCTTTCATATTAGAGGTAACCCACCTCGTCAACCCCGCTTTATTTGTTCCCTTCAGTTTTCCATTCTGAATATGGGCAGGAAGGATAATGGGTAGCATCAGCTGAGTGCAAATGGGCATTGCCTCTACCTCAGTTACACCTGGGTACCATCCTTACTTTTAACATTTGTTGGTCTCACTTTATATAATTAAGGGAAATTAGGTGCATGTTTAAAAACTGAAACTACATCAACTGATTAAATATATTTTCTGTTTAGAATATATTGATATATTATACCATGACATGAAAACTATTGTTTTACAGACAAGGGAGATTGTTGTGCTTAATCAGTTTCATAAAAAAAAATTGTCCAGAAAAAGGCAGACTATAATAGGATATTCATAAAACAAATGAAAGAAAACTCCTATTACGGTAGTCTTAGTATAAGTACCTAATTAATGGTTTATTTATATTTCTGATTATGATATAGTGTAAGCAGTCCCCCATAGTTCAACTGACATTCAATTATCAAAATGAGCACATGACATTTATATTAATTTCATTACAGCTGCTGTTAGTAGTTAGATGAAGTTTTTTATGTATAATACTGCAAAAATGTAATTGATTTTAAACATTGAACTATTTAAAATGTATGGTTACTTTTGCTATGAAATAAATTTTATGTATAGTATGTACTGCTAAAAATATTATTGATTTTAAACACTGAAATATTTAGAATATATGGTTACTTTTTCTATGAAATAAATTACATGTATAATGTTGTCAACATAAAACTAAAATGGTGATGTGATTATTTGCCAGTTAATAATGTTAGCACTCGTTTACCAAACCTGCTATATGAATGATACTTATGAACAATGACTCGGCAAAAGAATGTTGTCAGCGTGATCCAAGTTAAATAAACCCATCAACCTAAGAAGTGTCAATGATTAATGAACTTGTATTAAAATACATGGTGAAAAATTCACTCTGATCACTAAAATATGTCAAAATGGGGAAACATTTGACGACGTGTCAGTAATGAAAATACTGTAGTTTGATGGGTAAGATTAAGAGAGTCCACTGACGGTGGGAGCAGTAACAAGTAACCTAAACCCTAAGAAAATTCCCAGAAATGAGTGAACTGATGCTTGTTGAATAATTCTGAGTACAGTATTGTTCAACATTCACTGATGGAAGTTAATCTTTTAGAAACAGTAAACAGCATTGATGTACAGCATTTTACTTAGTAATATGTAATTATGAAGTATCACTGTGTTAATGAAAGCATTTACTGAGAATGACTTTTAGAGAAAGCATTTTAATAAGTATGAAATTTACAGAAATGGGTTATATGTGATTAGATTCGTCCCATGAAGAGTTATTTTCAAGTACTTTTGGCCACATGTGAGCAGATTCATCCTAAGAAGAGCTATTTTAAAATGCTTTATATATAGTTAACACTAAAACTAAAAGCAACTTTAGCATTTTCTCATGGTATGATTGTGATTTTATTAAAGAAAGCCAATAATTTTGTTTATCATTTACACATTACTCTTCATTTAAACCTATAGTTTGATAAACTGAAAGAGTTTTAGTTGCTTGGTTAAACAGCTTCTTAGAATCTTCCCTATCCCTTTTATATATCTCTTTTGAGGCCTCTCCACTTCTCTTTACATTAACCATTTAAGAATACCCCGTTCTCATCAAATTTTTTTTCACTTTGTGAAATTTCTGCATAGTTGATCAGTAGGACTGCAAAGTAACCCATGAGAAATTTGTTAAATCCTCAGTTGATGTTCAAAAATGAAGAATATATTATTCATTTCAGGCGTGAAAAGAAGTGTGTGAAGTGGCAGTGCCTTTGCTGCACTATTGCTAATCATCAGCTGATTAGGAATCCCAAAGGTGAACTTCAAATAATGTGGCAGATATATGGAAGGCGATGTGTGCATTTTCGCTTGATGAGACCATTAGGTGTGAGACCTGCACAGTGGTTGTTGTGATGAACAGTAGAGTTTACCTCGATGGCCCAATGGAGAGGCATTACAGGTGTAGCAGTCATTAGGAATTCCCAGTTCCCCTTATTGAAAGCATCAGTCCCACTTGTCCAGTAAACAATGTCTGAAAGTAAGGACAATAAGTTATGGTTGTTATGAATCAAATAATATTGACTATCAGCCAAATGAATTACTTTAGTATTTGCTGGCTTAGAAGACACCCTCACGCAAGACGCATGGGTATTTTGTGGGGAAAAAACAATTTTAGTATATGTCTAATCATACATTTATTGAAAGATATACTAAAGTGATTTTGTAGGGAAAAAGAAATTTTACATAAGTTTGTGATAACAGACTGATAATTTGGCTTGTTTTCAATATTTTATTATTAGTAATACAATTTACTATAATAATTAGGCTTGTTTTTCAATGTTTTACATATTACTAGGAACAATTTTTGTGCCTACCTAGTATGCTAGCACATGGTGCTCGTTTCCCCATCCTTAATATGGCTGCATTAGACGCAGGGCAGGTTTTTGACACATTTAGAAATAAAAAAAAAAAGTGTCTAATATGCCGGCAAGTACGGTAAAAAAAATAATAATAAAACAGCTGCATTGGTCGCAGGGATGGTTTTTGATACATTTAAAAATAAAAATGGGCTTCTAGTACACCAGCAAATGGTAGGGTAAAAAAAAAAGGGCCATTAAACATGGCATTATACAATTGCTTATGAGCATGCAGTGATCTGTTGGCTTACTGTAAAGAATAGATTTATCTTCCATTTTAGCTTCAATTCATTCAGGTCCAGGTGGAAATTAATATCCAATATCTTGGATGGGTTTAAATTATATGGATTCATCAAATTGTAGAAAAGATAGTAGATAGTAATTCAAGTTTATGGTAAAACTATTGAATCTCACAGGCTTACAATTTTTGATATTGTAAATGCAAATCACATACCTGATCTAAGACGGTTTAATAGAAGGCTCAGCTGACTCCCAGGGGGTGCAAGAGTTAGCAAATAGCCTCCATGTCTAATACAGTAAGATATTGCTTCTGTGTATGTCAGTTCCTCTCCTCCAAACCAATAGCAACCATCACCTACTTGTTCCCAATCAGCTCTGCACTCGCCTGTCAAGGCAGAAATTCCTGGTAAGAAAAAGAGAAGATACGCTTCATATGTTAAAACAAGCAAGGCAGTGCCATACAAGTGATAGTAGGCTATTGGGTGCTTTAAAAATGTTTGAGAAGCAATATGAATGCTTATACTTTTTGGTAACTTTGTGATTTAAAATTTCAGATCTTAAAGCTTTGCAAACTTTGCCAAAGGTTAAGCATAAAGTTAGTACATTTTAAACTGCTGTTTAATTAGGTTAAATAAATGATTTTAATGAAGTATTAACAC
The DNA here is from genome assembly GCF_015104395.2 of Macrobrachium nipponense. Classification (NCBI taxonomy): domain Eukaryota; kingdom Metazoa; phylum Arthropoda; class Malacostraca; order Decapoda; family Palaemonidae; genus Macrobrachium; species Macrobrachium nipponense. The sequence goes on along the minus strand of NC_061087.1, from coordinate 32,555,160 downwards.
TGGGAAACTGCATTAGAATGCTAATGAAATGTATAAAAACTTTACCACAGGTACCATTCTAACTGCAAGTATAATAGAAAAAAAATTTTTTTTTTAACAGTATTCATTTTCATTGATCTGCTCTTTAACATGGCTTAAGCATTATTTTACTCAGGTCTGACTATAGGGAGAGCCTGTCTTTCAGTACATCAGAATTTCATACTTGCTCCTTCTTGGATTGTTAATAACCCAGTATCCTAGCCTTTCTTCCAGTAATCAATAAACAATCCTTATTTTTCTATTACCCAAATTTCATCATCTCTATTCCTTAATACTCATGAGCTCTCAGCTTTTCCTGCTACCTGTGTCTGCTTTATTTTCATTTTGAACCATTTTTGTTCATATGCAGAACCAACCTGTGGTCTTAACAATAGGATAACCAGTAATTTCACCAATGTACTTGTTCTTAAAGCCATTATTTATGTGTACATTTTCTGTTGAGACAAGCCTCAAACCAAGTGAATGCTTTCCGTAAGTAGTATACTGGCTACACAATAAGTTGACAAAATAATGGCAAAACAGTCAGCTGTAAAAAAACACATTCAAAATCCCTTTAGCCAGAGTTGTGCTGTTTTCTGTCATACTTTCATGTATTCCCTTTGGTCAACTTGGAAACAGTTTTTCTGCTTTAATGTCCACCTCATTTTATAACAAATCATTTTGCCAGCCCTTAGTAGAGAAATATTACAGTACTACATTGTGATTCAATAATCATAACAAAGAACGGCACTGAAAACCAGTGTGCCCACACAAAGCGCTTATCCTTTTTATGAATACCTCTGTTCCTAGTGGGAACAAAAACCATGTTTGTATCCTTCAGCATGATCTAGAACAGCTGTTGAATCTTCATAAAAAGATACTGTAGCTGACAGTGGAGAGGGGTGGGGTTAACCCCTCACTTGCCTTACACTTGTCACTTGATTTTTTGGCTGCCATTGAGTGAAATTACTCCTGCTGCCTCTTCCTATGGTCATTGAATATGGAAGTAGCAGCTTACTGCCATTATTTCTTTTACTTTTTTTCTTGCCTTGTTCCACTTTTTAGTACTTTTGCTTTTTTGCTGTGTCCTCTGGTGCTGTTTTTCTTGATGTGAAGAAAAAACATGAATAATGTCAGAGTGGTGGTCATGGGCAACTTAGGTAGTTTTTTGTCTCCCACATCAGAAACCTATTTCTGGGCTCGGCCGTGTCACTCCGTGAAATATGTCTCCTTTAGCACTATTTCTAGTAAAATATTGCTATAATACCAGAGAACTGCTAAACTGGACATGTCAGAAGTCTCTGACTCGCTCACCTAAATAAAAAGTGTCGGTATAAAACTGGGGCGAGTGTTAAACACTACCACAGCAACCCCTCCAATTAGCCTTTTCCTCATCAAAAGACCCTAAATACGGGGAGCCGACCCATAGGTCACACCTAGCTACCCTGTTGAAGGAGTCTGTGACGTCATTCTTATCGATAGCCTCCCAGGTTTGGTATATTTCATTCAGTTATTATTCCCTTATTTTCTTTTCGTCCTTACATGTACTTCTTGTGGAGGATGAGAATTTAAGTGTTCTCTTCCTTGTAGTGACGTGCTTCTTAAACTTCACCCCAGAAGTAGAAGTATGGTAAGAGGAAGAGGAAGGTCAGGCGAGTTTTGTTGGGTTCATTTAGAGATATTCTCTCTGCTGGTGATTCCCCCAAACCCTTCCAGCTCCTCCTTGCCACTGGTTCCCAAAACTCTTCATCCTATCCCTGGCTTATTCTCTCCTAGTAGCACTCAATTACCTATGACTTACTAACTTGTCAACCCCACATCCAAGAATAAAGAAGCTAAAGAATTATATTTTTTGAAACTAGGCATAATCTGGCCAACTCTGAAAATAGGGGAGGGGGAGGAATCTACGTGACCAGCTTTACCCCAGCTGTGCATCATCAATTCAGTTTTCTCTAACAATCTTTGTAGCAAGAAGGTTCAGTGCCAATCTTTTGGAAGAAGCCGGTTATTTTGCACTTCCTGCCCATTTACACCTACAGCATTCTGGTATTTTCTTTCTATTTTTGTTGTGTGTTTTTCTGTGCTTTTTTATGTTTTACTTGCATATCCCAAATGCAAGCCCGTGTTTCAGGTAAGCCTCCCAGGCATCAAGAGACATTGTCCAAGCATTAACAACAACCCCTACACCCATTACTTCTCTTCTTTGTCTACTGACCCTCACCCCACATGTAGTAGGTGCAGACCTAATGTTTGCAATGTAGGTAAGTAACCCATATTCTTTGTGTTTCTTTGGTCCCCTAAGCAATGGAAGAGATTTGCTAATAAGAGGTAGTAAAAAAGGAAATCAACAGTGCCATTTTGGGAAGGCTTCTCTTCTCCATTAATGGCTGGCATTCCTATTCAGCCTCTTCCTTATCAAAGTCTCCTCTTGCTGCTGCTTCTTCTCACAAAGATTGGCTTCATTGTTAGAAGTTTTAAGGGGGTGTTCGGGAGGTCATATTTTGTAATGTTGCTTCCTCTGTTCTTTTGGCAAGGGTGGGACACTTCCCTCGTGAGGGAGGAGGCAGCCATCTCTAATACAGGTTTTTCAGGAGGAGGCAGCTCCCTCTAGTACAGTTTTCTCAAGAAGAGATGCGCAAAAAATATCTCAAGTGTTGGGTATCACTAGGTTTGTCTCGCTGCATGTCATCTCTTACCCCAGCGACTTCGCCATGACAGTTTCCAAATCTTATGTTTTGGTGACATCATCTCGATGTATAATGACCCCCCCGGGGCTATTTCTAATGCTACAGTCTCTGTGACGTCATCCTATCTGTCAACAGCTCTCCCAACACTTATCTCTGTGCCATCTCCTGCCAGGCAGGGTCTGTCGATGTCCTCCCTTAAATCTCCTATGTATGCTCCCTCCGACTCTCTCGTCCAGGCTCTTTTTGACAGAGTTGAAGGTGTTTCTTAAGAGGTATGGTTGTGTTGAGCTTCCGATTTAATGAATTGAAACTTTACCCTAGTGACTGGTTTAATTACCCGAGAATGGACAAGCAGACCGACATGGAATAGTTATATATGGTATCCCCTCTCATAGATATAAAAAAAAACCCACTTTTATGAGAGCCAAAGTTACTGGACACACTTCGCTTACGCACCACAAGTCGTTCCTTGGGGCATATAACCCCAGAAACATGTAAAGCTTTTAATAAAGTTATGCAACAAGAGTTCAAAGAAATTAAAAATTAACATGTTCCATACACAACATCTTGCATAGACTAGTGGTAAATAGTCTAGTACACAGTAGGTTTATGATCCATTAAAGCAGAATAGGCCCTTCAACCTATGGTTCTGTAGCCAAGTAAGAGTACAATTTTTTACTCTTTTTGAACACAATTTTTAATGTATACAAGGAAAATTTGAATATTATTGACAATATTATTCAGGAGCATACCCCAGTCCTTCCTATCCAAACTGAAGCATCTAGCTCATCAGTGGCAGATCATCCTAGGTTACTTGTCATCCCTAGAAAAAGCATGGTGGCTAGATGATGAGAACCTGACCATAGGAGTGCCCCTTCACTCTCCCCCTCTGGAAATTTTTCTGTTGTTTGACGTCTTGTACAAAGGTTGGGGCACATACTTGGAAAATTTCCTAACATCAGGACTATGGGGTATCCAAGAAAAACTGCTTCATATCAACATCCTGGAGCTGAAGGCAGCCTTCCTAGCACTTCAGGAATCCAAAGAAAAGGGTGACAGGGCACTCCATGGTCCTCGTGTCTGACAACACTGCAGTGGCAGCTTATGTCAACAAACGGGGGATTAGTGTCCTGTCCTGTCATCTTCATGAGTTGACTGTCCAGTTACACCAGTGGGCGGTCTTCAATTTAGTAGACCTCTCAGCCAGATACCCAGGCAAGAGGAATGTCGTGGCAAACAAGCCGAGCCATCAGGTCAGGTACTGGGCACAGAATGGTCACTTCATCAGGAGGTAGCATTAAGGTTTTCCATCTGTGGGGAAGGCCCACAGTCGACATTTTTGCAACAAGGTTCAAAAGACAACTAGAGGTTTTTTGTTTGATTGTTCCAGATCCTTGGGCCCTGGCAGAGGACACCAGAGTGATGATCTCCCAGAACCTGAGGATGACCTTAGTGGCTCCCTTTTGGCCACATGCAGAATGGTTTCCTGATCTTCTAACCTAGTTAACTGAAGCTCCAAGAGAGATTTCCTTCATAGTACATAGAGAGGTTTCACCGGTCGGTAGGGTTCCTCTCTTCATGGCTGGAGACTATCGAGTATTTCTTGCGAGCGAAAGGCTTTTCTCACCGAGCAGTGACAGAGATGTCAGGCTACTTCAGATCGTCTACAGCCATGTATAAAGGAAAATGGGCAGTCAACCTTGATTGGTATCATCTCGTATTGTTACTTTTATTCAACAAGTAGTGGACTTCCTCATCTTTCTCCGTAGGAAGAAACTACTCTGTTCCTGCCATCAAGGCTTATAGAGCTGCTCTAGGACTAGTTCATCTAAAAGGGATGGATCTCTCATCATCGGAAGTTTCTATGGTTCACGAATTTTGAGCAGTCCTGTTCCCCAAGAGATCTCAAACCTCCAAATTGGGACCTGACCATGATGCTCAGCAGTCTTACTTGCCCTCCATATGAACAATTGCTAGGCTCAACAGACGGGAATTTAACCCTTAAAACTGTTTCCTAACTGTCCTTGGCCTTTTCAATGAGGGTCAGCAAACTACATTGACTCTCTTTTGATGTTAAACATACAAGAAGTTGGAGTTCTGTAGCCTTGGAATTTGTCCCAGAATTCGTAGCCAAGACTCAAAATCTCTTCATTCATGATGAAAGATTTGAGTCCTCAGACACCTCTCTCTGGGATTTTGTTGGTGATGACCCTGACGAATCGTTGTTATGCCCTGTCAGGGCACTGCGTAGCTATTTAAAAAGGACTCAGCATCTTAGACCTGATAACCGAAGACATTTTGTTAGCACAGGCCGGAACAAGAAAGAAGTGTCCAAGAATACTATCTCCTTTAGGTTACTTCACATTCAGATGCTGATTTATAGTGCATATAAGAGCACATGATGTGAGGGGCCTAGACCATACCATTACTCTCAAGAACTTGTCGGTTCACAGGATTTTGAAGGCATGTACCTGGCTTTGCCGAACAACCTTCACATCCCTCTATCTATGGGACATTGCCCACAGGTCCTTGGACACTTTCTGTGGTTACAGTGGTGGCTGCTCAACAAGTTGTGTAGCTCATCTAGTGCCCCTGGTGGGACTGTAAATATCTTACCTATGATGTTGGATTTGAAAGTGAGAGTGAATGAGATGACTGGTCTTCTTCCTTTCTCTTTCTTTTTCATCTCTACTGGTGGGCAGTACATAGCGAGAATTATCCCATCATTCCCAGGAACTGGTTAGATGCAGGGGAGCACGGTTCTTCTCTATAAAGTTGGTTTATGTAAGTTTTGTTGTCTCAGACATTTCTTTACCATCAAGAAAACACAATAGAGATATGTACTTCATAGTCTGTTAACCTAGACGTCTGGCTTTCTAGTAACCTATGCTCAACAGATCAGAAGCTTTAAATTCTTTCTATGTCTTTCCTATGGTCAGGAAGTGAGCTCAGGTGGTATGAACCTCCAGTCAGTTCTAAGATTTTCTTAACATCTCTGCAAGAGTAAGTCATCCTTACTTTAAGACCAAGGTTTGTTCTGTATATGAACAAACAACAAATTTTAAATCAATTTGTATTTTTCATAACTAACAAACCTTCAGTCTTAATGTATACTTCCCACCTCAAGCCACCACTCATTATTTCCTGTGCTAGAAGGAAACTGAATTGATGATGCATAACTGGGGTAAAGCAGGTCGCGTAGCTTTCTCCTTCTCCCCTATTGGCTGATGCCAGTTGCCACCCACTCCTTGTGTTCTTTTTAACCGACTCCAGCTAGTACCAGAGAATTTATTCTCCTTACATTAAGACTGAAGGTTTGTTAGCTACGAAAAATACAAATTTATTTAAAATTTGTCATATTTTCAGTGTCATAGAAAGGGAAGGACAGACATCCTCGAATTTGAAGCTTGTATCCATCTTGAATCACTGATACACTTTGCTCTGCTCACTGTTGCTGCCACTTGCACCAGTGGCACAATTAGTACAGTTTCTCATTTGTGGCAGTGGAGGAAAGGGATTGACCTTATCAACAACCTCCCCTCTGTTTTTCTTGACTTTCCCTCACTTCTTGGACTGCTCAGAGAAGGGCAAGTGAAAGGCTAAGAAGGCTCCCTACTCTTCCTAGCAGAGGAAGAGAGGAATGCTCTTCTGTCTGGGCTTCTAAAACTAGGGCTTCTTTGCACATTGGCATGGAAGAATTTGCCAAACCTGAAAGTGTAGCAACAGGTGCCTTCACCCACTGAGAGGTCTGAACAGGGATTTCAGAGTTTTCCCAATCAAATTAAACTTCTCCCCTATTGGCTGATGCCAGTTGCCACCCACTCCTTTGTTTTCTTTTTAACCGTACTCCAGCTAGTACCAGAGAATTTATTCTCCTTACATTAAGACTGAAGGTTTGTTAGCTACGAAAAATACAAATTTATTTAAAATTTGTCATATTTTCAGTGTCATAGAAAGGGAAGGACAGACATCCTCGAATTTGAAGCTTGTATCCATCTTGAATCACTGATACACTTTGCTCTGCTCACTGTTGCTGCCACTTGCACCAGTGGCACAATTAGTACAGTTTCTCATTTGTGGCAGTGGAGGAAAGGGATTGACTTATCAACAACCTCCCCTCTGTTTTTCTTGACTTTCCCTCACTTCTTGGACTGCCTGAGAAAGGCAAGGGTAAGTGAAAGGCTAAGAAGGTTCCCTACTCTTCCTAGCAGAGGAAGAGAGGAATGCTCTTCTGTCTGGGCTTCTAAAACTAGGGCTTCTTTGCACATTGGCATGGAAGAATTTGCCAAACCTGAAAGTGTAGCAACAGGTGCCTTCACCCACTGAGAGGGTCTGAACAGGGATTTCAGAGTTTTCCCAATCAAATTAAACTGCTATTTAGGTAAGGGCCCGTCCACCTGACACAAACAACCCCCTACTTGTTGCTCTCTTGTCTGTAGACATAATGCCTGTCACGACATAAGTGTGCCCATCCACAGGTGTAGCCATAAGGCTGCCTGCATCGATGCCATCACACAGATTCTGTTCATTGGGATGAGACATAAAACAAGCTCATCTAAAATGTAGGTTTTTTATTAAGTAAGGTTACAATATATCAAGGACAATACATGTCAGCAACATATTTCGGAGAGGGGAAGCAGTATACTGCTAGGCATTAGATTTGAATGTGTACGGTTGCCACTTATCAATATGTATGGGGGTGAGAATACATTATACGATGACAATTACGATTACATATAGGTTATGCTTGAGGTCCCATCTCGAGCGGGTTCTTCATTGGGGAAAACTTGGGAGATCTACATGGGGTTGTTGAAGGATTCTTGTGTTCATGTGAAGGTCCACAGGGATGTTAGGTACAGTGCATCAGTGCCAGGGGTTGGCACTGGGTACAGCAAGCACCAGTTCCTCCAATATACTCGTCCACTGTGGAATTGTATTTCATAGTCCCTTGACCTGCCATGGCTCATGACAATCCCGACGTTGTCCCAGTGGTGAGATGTTGGATCCTGGATCCTGACTGACTGTCTAATTTCTAGCCTGGGTAGGGGATGGGCATGTTGACTGTACGACCTCTGTACTAGTTCAGCTCTGGCGGCAACATGGCGATCACAGTCCTTGTTTTTCTCAAGCCATTCCAGCAAGAATGACTGAGGATGAGCAGGCTCACAGGAGCGAAGTGGGTGACCACATAGGATTTGTGCTGGGGAGCGGCCCATGATGTTTCGGGTGTTCCATAACTCCAAGAAGCCACAGTCAAACTCCTCACAGTCTATGTTGCCAGAGGGCACTGTCTTCAATATAAGAGGCTTCACAGCATGACGAGGCCACTCGACTGCGGTTAGTGCAGGGAAGTAACGGGATGATGTACTCCCCATCATTCCATGAAATCCCTGAATTCATCGCTGGCGAATTGAGGTCCACCATCTGTCCTGAGGCGAAGTGGGACACCGACCTCCCTGAAATATCTGTAGAAGATCCTGACGATTGCAGAGGCATTAGTGTCACTGTAGCATGGGATAACCACAGGCCAGCCAGAAAGCCTGTCAGTCACGATGAGGAATGATTTCCATGCGACACTGGACACTTAAGAAGTCCACTGACACAGACTCGAAGGGCCTGGTAAGGTTTTCATCATTTTGAAAAGGTTTCCGCTTGAGGCTGGGTTGTAAAACCTGGCAAGGCTCACATGGTTGGGCAGTACCTGCGATGTCGAGTCGATTCCTGGCCATTAAGCAGTCTGTTGTCTTGTGCCCATCACTTTGTGGTTTCTATTCCTCTGTGACTGTCAACAAGTCGTGATGAAGTGCAGTGACAAAGGACGGCAGGAACTGCAATCCTTGCTCCATAAGTATGAGTTCACTGTCGACTGAGAACATGTTGTCTCAAAGACATGTATGACGGGTCCTTCCTCGTTGAAGCATGGAGATCTTGAATAATCCTGTTGGTGTCTTGGGATGAGGCATCATCCTCTTGGGCTGCTGCATGAGCGGAGGCAATGGTCCTAATGTATATTCTGGCCTCAACATAGTGGGTTTCATCCTGTGGCGTTTGCGGGCTGACAGTGGCATGCAACAGAGCTTCAGGTATGCTGAGCTACTTGCCAGCATACCACATGGCTGTGAACAGACACAGTGAGATTTTCTCTTTATGACGTTGCAAACGGGGATCTCTACCCCATCCAGAGTGTAATGGTTGAGAATTGGCACCAGTGGGCTATGGTCTGTCATCAGTGTAAATGTTGGAGGCCTGTCAGGTACAGTTTGCATTTGGACATAGCCCGGGTTGCAGCTAACATCACTCGATTGTGGCATAGCACAACTTGGGGTCTGCGAGGAAACAAGAGCCACACTGTGCTAAGCAGAGTCTTCCTTTACCATGGCCCTGTAGAAGGGCATATCCTAGTCCGTTGAGCAGAGAAGCTTCGGTCTGTAGGATAACTGGGAGGGCTGGATTGATGGAGACAAGAACTGGTGGGCTAGACAGGGCAGTATACTGCAGTCCATACAAATGCATGCTTTGGGCTCATAAGGGGTCTGAGAGACTGAGCTGCATTAGCTATTGCGGGCATAAATTTGGCCAATTGGTACACTAACCTATGAATGAATGAAGATTCGTTAAGTTCGTTGCTGTAAGGAAGACTTGACTGCTGAAATTTGTTGATGATTGTTGAAGTGCCATCTTCAGAGACTTGAAATCCACTGGAGGCGTTGACCACAAATTAGTCCTTGTTAAGTGTGATGCCAAAATTGCAGCACCTTGTTAGCATCTCATGGGTTTGGCATAGATGGCTGGGGAAATCTTTGTCGAACAGCAGGATGTCGTCGACTACCTTGACGCAATTTTCAACACTTGCAGAACCTTGTCTCCTTGAAGGCAGTAGAGGTTTCTTGTGGCCTCAAATCTCATTGGACTTCTGCAATGCTGGAATTGGCCACAGGATGTGATGAATGTGGTTAACTTTTGATCGTCCTCTGCAAGTTGCATTTGCCATTTGCCATTAGCCATGCAAGGCATCTGCAGTGGTGAAGAACTAAGCCTTCGGATCAACATTGCAGACGCTAGACAATGGTGAGGTGGCCTAGGTATTTTACTTGACTGTTGAGGTTCTTGAGTCATCGGTGATTTGAATGCCTTTGTCCTTAAGTACGTACAATGACGAGCGGGTGACACCAGTCTGAGGGTTTGTCAATGGTAGGCTTAATGACACCCTGATCTACCATGAGCTCGAGCTCTGCCTAGACTTGTTCCTAGAAGGCATCTGGTGCCTGGTGAGGTGCATTGATGGCAAAGGGTACAGAAACTTCCTTAACCCTCACAGTCCAGGACAATATACGCTAATGCATGCACCCATGGCCAGGCTAAATTTGAGGATGGTAATTTAAAAAAAAATAAAAAAAAAATCATCAATAACAAGAGGAAGATATGTCTATGCTCATGGTATAAAAAATTATTTTTGTCTATCTTTTCCCTAAGACAGTTGTAAAAATATGCTAATTTTACAAATTAGTAAGTGTTCTAATATTTTTTTTCTATTTTGTCAAATTAAAATTACAACTCAAGACATTATTATAACAAATCAGAACCAAAATCAGGAACAAATTCTGAGTATATTGTAAAATACAGTGTACCCCCCCGTATTTGCAGTTCGGCAGCCGCAGATTCAGTTATTTGCGGATTTTTCATTGAAGCATTTTTCCATTAAATTGTGGAAAATGTATTTAGACAAAAATAACATAAAAATAAGTAGTTTAAGCATTTTTAGAGGGGTATATTTGGTGTTCCAGCTATTAAAATACATAGTTATGAGCATTTTTTGAGGGGTTCCAATATATCGCAGATTTTCGGTAATCGTGGGTGGTTGTGGTACCTTACATGCGAATACGGGATCCACTATATTTATGATGCATCCTTGCATGGGAAGTTGTGACAACATTCCCCTTTACCACCTGAAGCAAGATTGAATGTCTCTCAGCTCATTCCAACTCTTGTATGGCAATCTGAAGAGTTGCCAATATTGATAAATGGAACTAGTAACATTTTCCCACAAAATTCGTTCAAACGGGATGGCGCCAAATCTTGAACATATATATGTATGCTACTTGGACTTTACCATAAAGCTACAGGCAGTCCCCGGTTATCAGTGGACTTGGTTAATAGTGATACGGTTTTAAAATCGGCGATTTATGGCGCCGTAACAGGCAGAGTTTTGGTTATTGGCGCCATAAGGTGCCAATAATAGGGTTATGGCACCATAACATACCTAACAGAGGTGCCATTAACCGGTTATCGGCACCATTAACTGAAACTTGGCGCCATAAGCACCATAAATCACTGAGTTTCGGCTAATGGCCGTTTTCGCTTATCAGCACCGCATCAAGAAAGGAGCCCCCGCTGATAACCGGGGACTGCCTGTACATGTAAACATATACCCATCCACAAGGGGTTGAGATGGATTCACATTGGGGGTCCTTTCATCGGCTTGAATGGGGCTTTCTTTAGTATTTCCTTGGAGATCAGCATGTCCTTGAACTCTCGTAGAAAAAAAAGTCTGCTTCGGAAGGTGACATGGTGACGTGAATAGGCAGTTTTGTACACCTATTGACATGTAACATCCAGAATAACTCTGGTAAACTCTGGCAGAATAACGGCCACCTCTGCTAAGGTGAGAGTGGCTTACAAGGATTGTAAGACAGGTGTCATCGTAGAGCCATCTTCATTGAACATCGGGGTAACTGGTGGGGGTTGTAGAGCACTCCTAGGAATATGCAGGTCAAAATGCTGATGGCCCTTAACAGATGTCAGCACCTGTCTCTGGCAACATCTGAATCCTGGATGTGATGTCACCATACAAGAGGGAAACAGAGATTGGCTGCAATATCTTGATAGAAGAGGGTCTTTCCATCTGATGACAGCTGGGGTTCTTGCCTGGAGAGGGTGATCTAGGCTTGGCATTGGAAGTGGCTCCCTGTTTGGCATCCCTTATCTTCTTCCAGCAGCATTTGTCGTAATGTGTCTGTTGGTTGTAATGGCGGCACTGGACCTGTCTGGCAGGGCACCTCTGTGCTTTAGCCAGTGCCCACAAACATTCTGCAGGTACTGTCTGCTGCTGGACACTTCTCTGTGAATCCATGCGTGCGGCTACATGATGGGTATGAAACACTGTGATGGTGTGGTAGGGGTGGCACCCTTCTATGTTTCTTCTGCTTCATGTAGTTTGAGAGGACAAAGCACGAATAGCAGAAGTGGCCTCCCTAGTGGCCTCATATATGCAACACATGATAATATCCTGTAGAGAGGATGATCATCTTCATCTGAGTTTGCTCACGAACTGAAGATCTGCTGGGACAGATGTCTACTTTCTCTGCAATGTTCCTGAGTCTCATATAAAAATCTGAAAAAGACTCACCCTCTTAACTGTTTGCAGGTGAGCAGCTTCCTACGATTCTCTAGAAGGACATCCAAGACTTTTTTGACACTTAATCCGGTATGTGGGGGTTGTCTTGGCTGTGCTCAAGGATGCTTTGTGTCTCCAAGGCAGGACACATTATCATCTGGATTAATTGTTACTCTCTTGGTAACTTGGGCAGATAGATCAACGACTGAATACGTAATTGTCCCATTAACATCGCCATTCCCCAAAAATTTCATAAGTTGCATCTGGGTGAAGTGGGAATGGGTTCTAGGTGGTTGCTTTCTGTGGAAGGGGTACTGACAGGGTCACTGCACCCTCTGGTGGTGAGATAGGAGCTGCGGGTGTTGGAGGATGCACACGGGGACTTCTTGTATTTGCTTGCTGTACAAGGGGGCTAGCATTTGCAGGAAAGTGCTGTAGCTGTCTGCTTCCTGTTGCCCGCAAATTTCATCATCCTCTCTCTGTAATTGGCCCCTTAACACTAACTGTTTTCTTTGTCTCTCCTTTTCTTTTTGTCTCCTTTCCTCCTCTTGTCTGATCCTGGCATGATCCTCGATCTGTGATTTCTCCAGGTATTGTATGTGTGAAAGGAATTTGGCTGATTGGAGTATTGTTGTCTGGGGACGAGAGCAGGTGGGGACTGTGGATGAGCGAGTGGGGTGTGGTCATGTTTGTCCTGAGAACATTGAGAATCCATTGTGAATAATGTTCTGTTTACCCGCACACAGGCTAAAACAGAATTTAACAGAAATGTACAGTATCAGTATTTTAAGTGCAGTGCGTAAAATATTGGCACTAGTTGGTTTGTTAGCACCACCTTACACTGTGCATATGATACACTATACATACCAGCAACTAAAGTCTGTTGCAGAGAGAGACAGAGAAGCTGGTAACTGTTGATGTATGGTCCTCTGTCAGTTTCTTCTGGTCTGTTGTAAGTCCTGTATATTTGCTTGCCTTATTGTGACTTCTTCCTGTAATACATTACTGCGCCATTTTGGTTGGGATGAGATGTGAAACGTACTACTAGGTATTGGACTTAAATGTGTTCAGTTGCCACTTGTCAATATACATGTGAGGCAAGAATACAGTTGCCACTATCAATATACACTGTTTTATACATGGAGGGCGAGACTATGTTATACAATGACATAGTACATGGAAGGCGAGAATACATTATACAATGACATACATTATACATAGATTACAGTTTCTACAGATTTAAAGTCATTAGCCTCTGCAATGTTGAAGGAGAAGCCCTCCTGATGGAGTCTCCCTAAGGGAGGGGTAGGTTGGTCAATTTGCTGGAGGAAAGAGAACTCCTGGACCTCCAGGTTACAGCATTCACCTCTCCCTAAAAACACCATGAGCTAACAATGATCCTGCAAATGGCCGACAGCTTTGCCTCTAGAGCTGTGTCCAAATTTAGCTCTTTAGTTGAGATTGTAGACTGAATGGAAGCTGAAGTCACCTTGTAGAGATAGCACCGTGCAGTCACAAATGAGCAAAATAATAACCTGAAAACACTGTTCTAACTCGACCTGATGGGTTTCTAGTTGAGGAGGTCCCTTAGGACTGAAAGGACACCCAGAGGTCCGAGCTACTTACTATTGCAGAGAAGATGGAGCTACATCTGATTTCTGCTCCTTCTCCCACTCCAACTCCTGTCCAGCACTGGACAAGCTTCTCAATTGAGAAGGCAGGCTTATACCTATAGGTTTTCATTCTGGCTCCTATACTCAGTTGCATGGAAACAGAAGAGGCTTGAGAGTTGGCACCACTTTTTTTTTCTCTCTCTCTCTCCTCACACTGACAGAAAACCACTGTAGCGGAATCACAAACTAAAAAACAAAAAGTCTCAAAACACATGACTCACCATATACTTGAGACACTCAGGGCGAGGAGCTGCTGTGCTGTCCACTGGATATAGCTAGGCTAGACTAGTCGTCGTAACACAATACCCGAACAACCAAACAATGACAACAACCACACAACAGTTCAATAACTATACAAGAAAAGACCACTGCACAAATAATCACTATCAACTCTAAAAAAACAATAGCACGACAAGTCAACACACCGCCTACAACATCGAGGAACCACAACACTCAACAACTCACTACTCCAACAACTCATCTACAACACAACATAACTCACAAGCACAACAAACCCAATAACACAGGCACAACCACCTTCAATCATACAACATCAACAATATTTCAAACAACTTCAACACACAAAATAACTGACCATCAATAATATTTAAGACTGCTGCCAAAAAACTGACTCTCCACCACAGGCTCCGATCACCACTCACTCCCTCACTTCTCCCGACTCCTGTAACAGACTCACCACTGATATACTCAGCGATCGCCACAACAGACACACACTTACACCTGCCATCATACCACTCCCATTCATCCCTCTACCAATTTCTCTCTCTCTCTTTCACGCAATCCTCAAAGACATTGTCAAATTTAAATTACCATTATCACTCCTCCATATTACCTCCACCGTTACATTTGTCAAATTTAAATTACCATTATCACTCCTCCATATTACCTCCACTGTTACATTTGACAATGTCTCTTTACACTCGAATCACCCACACTACATTGTTTTCTGCAACACCCAAGGATGCTCAGATGCAGGCACCCTGGGTCTTGTTTGAGGACCCTCATACATTCTCTCATTTACATCGCCATTCACATCTTCCAAACCACTTTCATTCAAATTCCCATTATCTCTCTCACTACTATCCTCCCAAATCTCATTCACTACTTCATCAACATCTTCTAGCTCTGGTCCCAATATCTCCCGTATTTCAGCTACCAAACCACTCAGTTCATCCATACTTCTGTCAAACTCTTGCAAAGACTTATCCATACTATCAACTATCTCTTTAGTGCTAGGCTTCCTTCCCACTGAAGTCTCACTTATCCCTGTTAATTCAAACCTACATACACTATAAGTATCATGCATTTTCTCAAAGTCATCCTTACTACACACTTTATCAACTGTTTGCACCCTACTACTAACACCCATATCATGCTGTTCACGCTTCTTCCTTCCATTTCATTTCTCTACACTCTTCCCAGACCCATTTGCTCACCAACACTCGGCTCATACTTATTCACCTTCAACCATAGACTCATCACATTCTCCCGAACATACTGTGGTACTTCCCTCCACTGACGAAGCTGGTTATGGTGTCCCCTAACCTCATCCTTCCCCCCACCTACTCAGAATTTCCCCAAAACATAACTCAATCTACTCGGTCCCATTTCCAAAATCTCAAAAGGCCCTTTAAATTTCTCCCTTATTCACGTTCATTCTTCCTATCTCAACCATCTCTTTCAACACTGTATCCCCAATCTTAAAACTTTCAAACCTTTCACTCGCTTTCTTCCACAAATCCTGATCACTCTGACAGACCCAACCTCAGCCTAACAATCCTTTCAAAATTCAACATATATTAACAAGGAGACATACCTATACTCTTCTGCAGTGTGGCGTTATATACCCACACTGCACGTCCTACATACATATCCCAATCATTGTCGCCTTTACTCATCATTCGCAAAATCTCAAGTCATCCTTCTAACAGTCCTTTCAGCCAAACCATTCGCACCGGGCATATATGGAGTAGAATACACATGCACAATACCCCATTCCTTCAACATTTCTTCAGATTCCCATCCCACAAACTCAGGTCCATTATCACTCAACATTTTCACCAGCTTACACACAGACACATAGGGAACATCACTTTCCCCACCATTTGCGCAACAGTTTCACTCCTCTTATCTTTGATAGCAACCACATAGGCAAATTTACTCATGTGATCCACCATCACAATCATCCCCACGTGTCCTCTTGCAGTCCTAGGCAAAGAAACACAATCAGTCACAAGCATTTCAAACGGCTCTTTCATCTGCAATCGCAACACAGGTGGACTCGCATGCACACACTGATACTTCCCCTCTGACAGTCTTCACATGTGACAGCTACATTCCATACAAATCTTATTCAACCCAGGCGCATACAATCTCTCTCTCATGCATTCCCACAACTTATTTTTCCCCATATGCCTGAACATATCATGCACCAACAAACACATACTCACAGCTGACTCAACAGAAAACACCGGCACATACACTTCCCTGTCATACATCCCTTCCTGATATAAAAAGTACACTATGTTTTTACACACTACAAACCATTTAGCAACCCTCTTATATACATCCAACTCACATGGCCAATCTTCCACACGCACTCCTCCCAAAACACATCGTCACAACATACTTATCTCCAAGCACTTATCTTGCATTTCCTCAATCTCTTCCTTACTCAACAAATCATTCTCACTCCTAGCAATATCAATCATACCCACAAAATTCACTACAAATACATTACTATCTTGAATCCTAGTTATTTTTCTAACCCCCTTTCTAAGAATTCCGTTTCCTATATCTACGCCTACATCATGCATCCTCAAAAAATCTATCCCTATCAAAAAGCAAGCTGGCATATCGTTTCCTCCTATAACTATAAAGTTATGTATTAATTCAAGATCCTTTAAGCTAACCTTTAACCATACCTCTTCCCACACTAAAACACTTCCTTGTCCTAACCCATGTATTCTTAAACTTGTACACTGCCTTTTCACTTCCCCACTCACTACTGACCCACTCACTAAGGAAACTTGTGCCCCATGTCAACTAAACTACAGTACTCACCATCATTTATTCTGACAAACGTCACCATTTTCCCTTGAGTCCCATGCATACACACATTCACTGCTCCGTCCACCTGGTTATCCACATCACAATCATCCTCAGTTATTTCCCCATTTCTGCAATTCTTATTCAAACGCCCTTCACAGTCCCTTTTTGTAGCCAACCAATTACAACCATGTTCCCCACACTGAATCATCAAAACCCCCTGCTCACTACCTGTACTTACCCTCCTTCAATATTCAACTGGTCTGTCCCATCCAAAATACAAAAACATTTTTATTCCAAACAACTCAGCTACTGCTGACAACAATTTATGCAATATTTCCTCTTCCTTACCTTGTTCCTCTGTATATGTTACTTCCTTCTGCACATCACTCATCAATCAACTTCACTCGCAACTCATTCGTACTACCGGGTACCTCTTCAACCAGACCCTTACCTCCCAAGTCTTTCAATGCTGAAAACAAACATTCACACACACTGTCATCCCCTTCAAACCTCTCTTTTACAAATAACCCATCAAGTACCTTATTCGGATCCCAGTCACTTTTCATGATACCATTGCCCTTACCATGCATCCTAGACATCGTATCAGCAATCACATTTTTACTCCCTGGCACATATTCTAATCTAAAATCAAACTCACTGAAATCCTCAATCGTCCTTGTGATCCTAGCATTCACACTTTCCTTCTTGATCATATATACTAATGGCCGATGGTTCGTTCGTATGACAAATTTTACCCCATACAAAAACACTTTCAATGCTTTCACACAAAGCATTATTGCCGCAAGCTCCTTCTCAACCAGTGAATACTTCAGCTCTGCTTTATTAAAAGCTTTACTCACATATGTAATTACTTTCAATTGTCCCTCCCCATTCACCTCTTGCATCTGCACCAAGCATCCTCCCATGCTAAACTTACTTGCATCAGTATACAACTCAAGCTTACTTGCATCCTCACTATAGTCTGGAAAAGCCAAGGTGACATCTCTAGAAGCCTCCTCTTTCAATATCTCAAATGCTCCCACCATTCACTCATCCCACCTCAGCTTAGTACAATTTTTCTTCCCTGTCCATTCAGTCAATGGCTTCCCTATACCAAAACAATCCTTAAACTTCCTTCCGAATTCAATCAAATCAAAAAACCCTTTAACTCGTGCACAGTCCGGGGACGTGGAAACTCCTTTATTTTTTCCACAAACTTTTCACTCTTCCTTATGCCACTCGCACTCACCTTATGAGCGAGAAATTCCACTTCCCCAGCCAACCATATACACTTCTCCAGCTTCACTTTCACTCCAACCTCTTCCAACTGTTCTAACACCTTCTAAAGCAGTTCCATATTCTCCTCAACAGTCTCACGCGCAATCAAAACATCATCTATAAACACAGTCACCTTCCTTCAATCAAAACCAGCCAAAACTACATTCATTGCCCTCTGGAAGGTAGCAGGCACGTCAGCCAACCCAAAACTTAACCGCTTGAATTGATAGTGACAGCTACCAATCAAGAAGCCGTAACATGCCTGCTCCCTTCCTCAAGAGGCATCTGGTAATGGCCCCTTACCAAATCTAATTTTGTGAAAACACTCATCCCATGCATCTTATACACACAATCAAACACCCCTTACCAAATCTAATTTTGTGAACACTCATCCCATGCATCTTATACACACAATCAAACGCCACATTCATCGGGAATCGCTCCCTCACAGTCACTTCATTTACCCCTCTGTAATCCACACAAATCCTCAAACTTCCATCTGGCTTATGTACTTGGACTAAGGTACTATTCAAAGCACTCTCGCTCCTCTCAATCACTCCCACTCTCTCAAGTTCCTCACACTGTTCCTCAATCTCTCAGTCAATAGGCGCAGAAAAGTGTCGGGGACACTGATGTATGGGGGTATCGTCTTCCAAAACTATCTCGAATTTGGGAAGCTTAGATCCCCCAAAATCCTCATCACCACGACTCAATGCACCCCGCCTATCCCACAACATCTGCATCAACCACTTCCGCTCATCATCGCTAACATTTTCATCCACCTCAATTGTTTCCCTCAACTCATCATACTTCCACTCATCACTTTCTTTCTCGCTACCCGTCATCACTGGCCATACCTTAACATATCTTTCGTTGTCCACATTTACCAACGTGTATAGCAACCCCACACAATCAGCTTCACAAATATACCCCACATTTGCTTTTTCCTAACACTTGGCAATGAGGCTACAAAACCCCGAGGATTCTCCATATCTAGAATTCTGTCGTATACATGCATGCTCGCTCTTACCAACTTGTTCGCATCCACACCCTCAACCACATATGTGCACTTGTCTCCCTTGACAATCCCAAGACTATCTGGCCACTCAACTTCCACACTAACAACTTCCCTGATTTCTTGCGGCACTTTTACACTCCCTTTTGCAACCAACGCCATCCCCTTCCATATTTTACTGTTTATCCCTCCATCCCTATCCAAGTACAACTCTCCACGTACATTCCCTTTCATATGCAATTCAATCATATTTATGCTCAGATGGACCACCATCCCACACTTTCAAGAACCTGTGCCCTAACATATCATACTTCTCACTCATTCCCTCGATCACATAAAAGTCACTTTCATCCATCACTACCCCTTCGATTTCTACATTTTCACGTAACATTCCCACCACAGGCATACCTAAATTTCCTATTCCTTGTACCTCCCTTTTACATTTCCTAATTTCACACTCACTCTGCAACTTGTCACATCCACTCTTGAAAAAGAACATCGACACTGCACCCAGTACCAATCAAAGTAACCAAACACACCCCTTTGCACCTCGCTTTTACACTCATACATTCATGAGCTCTATCTACAAACCCTTTTTCATGCAACAATCCTTCACACACATGCATCACTCTTACTGCTCGCACACCAGAGGACCCACCCAACTGAATCCCCTTTGTACCTAGTTTCCTGAATTCCCAGCCTGGCTCATCCTCTTTCACCTAAACACACTCGCTACATGACCTTCCATTCTACATTCAACACATTTCGCACGTTGCTCCTTACACATCCTAGCATAATGCCCATTCTTTCCACAATTACCACAAACCTCAGTCACACGGGTACCCCAACATCCACTTGCTATATGCCCTACCTGCCCACACCTGTAACACTTAATATCCCTATCTTTCTTACATTCACTCACCATATGACCTGTCTGTCCACACCCGAAACACACTCCTAACGCCCACCGACATTCATTCTTCTTGTGTCCTTGCTTTCCACATCTATAAAACTGCTGTTCTTGTTCATGACTAATGGACCCTATTCTTCCAACGCTTGCACTCCGATCTCTCTTAGGGTTAACTACACTTACGTTACTTGTTTTAACGCTCCCATCAACCACTCGCTCTGCCACTTGCCTCGGCCCTTCTAAAACTGCCTCCTCATAGCTCTTAAACTCTGGTATACCCTCAGTTACTTCAGTACTAACACACACTTCTACTCTCTTTCATACACCTATCTAGCTCGTAATCCTCTACTATTTCTAAAATGTCGTTCCACATTAACCTTTCGTTCTTCCATCGCATTTTCTCCTTACATTTCAGATTTATAAACTCATACACACTCAGGCACAGTTGCCAACAACTTCCTCACTAACTCTTTACACTCATTTATCCCTTTGTCCCCAAACTTTTTCCTAGCTAATGTTTCCAACCTGCACACATACATTGACAATGACTTGCCAACATTCATTCTTGCCTCTTCAAAATCATGTTTTTCCCTATATCTAATGCTCCTCTTTATCCTCTTTGCCTGTTCCACAATCCTGGCTTTCACACTCTTATAAGGCACATTCCCTACACTCATCATTACCCCATACGTACTCAACAAAAAAACCGTCAAAAAGCTACCAAACTCTCTTGACAAAATTCTCTTGTTATCCCTATACTTAGCCACACAATACTTCTCATATTCCGTAAAAAAAAAGTCCCCTATATCCCTACTACCATATCCCTCGTGTTGTGCACATCGGGGTACCTCTCTCATATACACAGCCTTTGGTACTTCCTGCTCATTCTCACCCTCACTTTTGCTACTTCAATTCTGATCCCTCTTAACCTCTTCTGAATACAACAAATCAACTTCTATACTAACATCCATGCTCTTGATTATGCTCTTCTTACCCTCCTTCTTTCTACCCACCTGTTTCCACCCACCGCTATCTAAATCACTCTCAGCCCTTTCCCCAACGTATTCTTGCTTGTATGGTGTTTTTACGATGCATGGAACCAGTGGTTATTCAGCAACGGGACCAACGGCTTTACGTGACTTCCGAACCATGTCTAGAGTGAACTTCTATCGCCAGAAATACACATCTCTATCTTCTCAGTGGAATGACCGAGAATCGAACTCGCGGCAACCGAGGTGGCACATCAACACCATACCGACCACACCACAGTCCTAGTCTCATCCTGTCCGTCATTCTTACTAGCCTTCTTTCCCCTAGTCTTCTTCTTTTCCTCAGCCCCCTTCTTATTCTTGTCCTCAGATTTATCCTCATCAAGTGTCTTCCCCTTCTTTCCCTTACTTATCACAATCAAATCACCTTCGTCACTTGTACTCTTATCCACTTGTTCTTTCACTTTCTTAATTGCTCCTGGCCCGTCAAAAGACCCTACTGCTCCCTCTCCCATGAATCCTTTCATCATCACTTGCACTGCATTCATCATTACTCCAAATTTTTCGTCCTTTTTCTCAACCATTCTCTCTTCCACTCCTTTCACCTCCTCTTCCATTTCCACTTTCGCACTCCTTAGCATTCCTCTAACTCGCTCTTCAGTAGGCTAGGCTAGCTGTCGTAACACAATACCCAAACAACCAAACTAGGACAACAACCAAACAACAATTCAATAACTATACAACAAAGGACCACTGCACAAATAATCACTATCAACACCAAAAAACAATAACATGACAAGTCAACACACCGCCTTCAACATCGAGGAACCACATCACCCAACAACTCATCTACCACAACAGAACTCACAAGCACAACAAACCTAACAACACAGGCACAACAACCTTCAAACATACAACATCAACAATATTTCAAACAACAACTTCAAAATACACAAAATAACTGACCATCAATTTAAGACTGCTGCCAAAAAACTGACTCTCCACCACAGGCTCCGATCACTTCTCCCAACTCTTGTAACAGACGCTCACCATTGATATACTCAGTGATCACCACAACACACACATGCTACACCTGCCATCAAACCACTCCCATTCATCCCTCCACCAATTTCTCTCTCTCTCTCTCTCTCTCTCTCTCTCGCTCTCTCTCTCTCTCTCTCTCTCTTTCACGCAACCCTCGAAGACGTTGTCAAATTTAATTTACCATTATCACTCCTCCATAACTCAATAAAATAAATCCACTAATAGTTTACTAACATATTTCCTTTCTGTAATTTTTAGATATCCTTATCAATCCCATTTTAGAAGTCCTATCACTAGATTATTAAGCAGACTCGTTGGTCATAACAGTATCTCTGTTTACAAGATGATTAGTCTTACTTAAATGTTTTATCTTTTTCATTAACTATCAGTCCTAGGCCCATTTTAATTCATCTCCCATAATCTGCTCTAATTATTTCTTCATCATCTTATTATGCCATATACTACCAGTCCAGCCTCCGACCCTCAGTCATGATATAAACCCGAATCAGACAAAAATGGCAGCAATTTATCTTTGGAAGGTGTTGGGTTTGCCATGAGATGACATCTTGGTGACAGAAGCTTATTGCATGAGACCAGAGAGCTGACTGACTCGCAAAAGCGTTGCAGGTTAGTGCTCAGCAGTGCATTACAGAAACATATCGTACATCCCCCCTCAAGATTATTCTTATACATGGCAAAAATTAAAGGGGCAAATGTCACTATGAATATGGGAATGAGAGATAAAAAAATTTAACTTAACTTTTCAATACCAAAACACGCAGTTACATACACTGAGTACCCTGCTTAGTGGCATTCAAATACACGTAATTCATATACAGACAAAAAAGTAATATAAATTCTTGATACAATTGTACAACTGCATATAATATGTGCAAACAACAAATAATAACAGCATTATATGAAGTCTTGGAGCCACTTGGGTCTACCGGCAGCCCTTTTGGGCCTACTAACGACGCTGGGCTCCTGCATGGGATGTGTTACTGGTTCTATGGGCATAGGGCTCGCGGAGGTGTCGTGCTGAGACACAGGTGTGCTAGGGGGCGGAACGATGACTCTCAAGTGTCGTCTGTTCCGTTTTGAGAGTCTGCCGCTCCCGTTGAGTTTGACTGTGTACTGACGATGGGGCCTAGTTTCCAATACTACGCCTGTTCTGTCCCACTGCTTAATAGCTTGGTTTTCTATGCGTACATGGGTACCTAAGTTGATGGGCGGCAATCTAATGGTGGTATCAAGGGTGTGCATAGCCTCCTGCGATTTTGCCACTTGTAGTTCCCTTTGACGTATCGTCCGTCTCCAATACCTGTCTACTAACAGGTGTCTTTTAGCCGTCGGTACCCCGTCACACAGCTGGTAACCCATTGCAAACTGAGATGGCGACTTGTTGATCACCCTGAGAGGTGTGTTGAGATATTGGAGTATCACCAGGGCCGTCTTGTCTGACTCAAGGGCTCCACCTTTTCTTGGAGTAGCCTCTTTACCGATTTGACAGCTGCTTCTGACCTGCCGTTGGACTGGGGATACTGGGCTGACAACAGACGGACCTTGACTCCCCATCTCCTGAAGAAGGCCTCCACCTCCTCGTTGGCTAAGTTTGTACCTTTGTCAGTTGATATTTGTTCTAGGGCTCCCAAACGTGAAAAACAGGATCGAAAGTGATAGCTTATTTTGTTGGAAGTGGTACCACAGCAGAAGTGAGCTACTTCTAACCAACCAGTTGCTGGCAGCATGTCCATCATTTCTTTGGGATGCAGTGAAGGGGCGTGTTCATCACATGAAGTGCATTGGGCACGGCGGCTGAAGGTCTCCTTCTATTCCCGGCCAGTAGACTGACTGCTTGGCCCTTCTAAGCATAGAGTCGAGGCCTTGGTGTCCTACTTGTAGGTTAGTGGCTACCTGATGACGTAAATCTTCAAGGATAACCAAACGTATGCATCCTTGGTCCACCCAGTATGTCACCAGATCCTGGTTGATGGCTAGCTGATCCCGAACACTGAAGAAGGGACAAAGACAGGAGATTTCTTGTGACTTCCGTTGAGGCCAATCACCCGCTGTGACCCTAGCAAGCAAGAGCTAATACACTGGGTTGTTAGATGCGGCTCTCCTGACACAGTCTTCATCCAACATGATGATGTCCGGTTCCAAGGCGGCCATGGTTGCACATGCCACTGCCACTTGATTCGTCCTCCAAATCTACATCGGAAGCTTTGTGGGGTGCTCGCATGGTTGGGTACCTTGAGAGAAAATCCGCTGCAGTGTTCCTTTTTCCTGGCAGGTATTTGATGTGAAACTTGAACTGATGTGTCTTCTCCTTTAGGTTGAATAATCTTGGGTTGATGATGTCCTTAAGAGCCCTATCACCCAGCAGTTTGACAAGTGGACGGTGGTCCGTGATGATGGTGAGATTAGGGCA
Organism: Macrobrachium nipponense; assembly: GCF_015104395.2. NCBI lineage: Eukaryota > Metazoa > Arthropoda > Malacostraca > Decapoda > Palaemonidae > Macrobrachium > Macrobrachium nipponense. Next base: position 32,530,649 of record NC_061087.1, on the reverse strand, counting down.
CCCAAGTACGAACAAGCTGGCCTTCCGCAAGCACCAGGTGAGTGCAAGGGCTTTTCCTTCTATGGGGGTATACCCTGCTTCAGAGGGGGTGAGATGTCGACTGCCACATAGGGCAAGACGCCAGCTGCCCTTGCAACAAAAGGGGTTGTCAGCTGACTGACAAGCGTAATACTGCTGGAAGACGACAAAACCAATGCTTTCCTTGCTCCAATCCGTCATGCTTATTGTAGGGCGCTGTTACGGCCTCTGAGAGAGGTCCGCTTCAGGTTCGATATGAAATAAACAAAAACAAAAAAATTTTCAACACCAACAGTTGAAACTGGGGATATGAGTATAGAAAGAAACACTAATACAACAAAGGTTTATTTACAAGCTTACTAACAAAGGTAAATGCAGAATGGTATCTCCTATTTACATAAAAAAATAGAATCTTACACTGCATGGACTGGGGGAACAGTGAGGGAATGGAAGTACTTGCCGGCCGGTTTGGCAACTCGAAACGATGGCTTCACAAAAGGAGAACTGCGATTGCCGATGTCTTCTTGACTTCGTATTGCAGAAAATAATGTCTACTCTTGATACATGAGGGGCAGGAACTTCCCAAAACCTCTAGCAGAACGTCTCTTCTCTGAAGTCTCCCCCAACGTCGAAATAACTCGGTCGTCCACTCCTGAAGATGGCTTGACCAAAATTCAACCAACTCTCGAGCAACTTTTCTTCTGATCCTTCGTCGGTCCCTTTTTCTCTTATCTCTCTCGGACAATCTCTGCTGCTGCTGATCTCTCACTGATAATCTGATCTGTCTCTCTTACTAATGATCTCTGTGATTAACTGATGATCTCTCTCTCTCCTACTTCGTCCGTCGTATTTATACGGCATCCTGGGGGTGGGGCCTACGGCAAGCGTCACAGACTCCCGAGATTACCGGAGCTTCTCCGAAGAATCTAGACGAGGTATTGCATCAGAATCACGGTGTTTCTCACGTCACGTCGGCGCCTGACGAGTTCCACAACACTCCTGCCGATTCTAGAACCATCATGAGAACAGGAACCTCCAACACACACGCGAAAGCATCCGTGTGGCAGAACTTCTCGAAAATACGTTTTCCTTTTCTTTATCTTTCTTTGCTATGAAGCAATTACCATCACAGGCACATCTTGCCGTAATATGCCAAGCCGTCCTTGGCTAATTGACAGATGACCTCCTGTGAATGCTGGAGTTTGCTACGTAACTGGCTATCCCAGTAGACATTTTTCCCCGTGGGTTTTCTGAGGAAGTCCCTAAAAGGCTCCATGATGGGTGCCATTGCAAGGAAGGGGGTTAACTGATTCACGAATCCGAACCATGACCTAATATCAATGATGGAGGGCTTCTCTGGCATGTGGAAGTTACAAATGGCATCTAGTCGTTTGTCTGCAGGCTTGTATGACTCCCATCCCAAGTGGTACCCGACGAAGGTGACCTCTCTTGCAGAATTTGAACTTCTCGGACTTGAGTGCAACACCTGCAGCAGCACACATTGACAGGAATTCATATACATGCCAAAACGCCTCTTCAATACTGTGATTGTATAGCAAGGTGTCATCAATGCACTTATGCTTTCTGGTGATCTTGCAAGGCATCGTTGAACCTTTTCACGAAGGCGTCAGAAGCCGAACAGTGACCCATGGGTGTCCTATGATAATGATACCGCCCCCATGGGGTGATGAAGGTCGTGAACGGGCAGCTATCTTTGTCCAATTTCATTTGGTGGAAACCCCAATGGGTGCCTGCTGTAGTCTTGTACGTGTGTATGGGGATGCTTGAAATCATGTCGAAGGGTGCTGGTAAATGATGAGTCTCACGAAGACAGTAGGCATTGAGGCGCTGGAAGTCTGCTGTGTGGTGAGGCTGGCCCGTTTTCTTGGTTACCATGACCATCCTTGCACGCCACTCTATTGCATCCCCTGCCAGGACTGGTTCTATCATGCCCTTCCAAACGTCTTCGTCAAGCTGAGCCCAATGCTTAGGGATTGCTGCCGGCGTGTGACAGGCATAAGGTACAGCATCAGGCAATAAATGTATGTGGTGCTGCTTGCCCCTCATCACAGGTAAAGGATCCCTGGTTGTGTTAAATTTAAGTTGTGGATGAGAAGTGACATAAAAACCATTCTTCCAGTCTTGGTATGTTCTCCTCCACGGGTGGGATAGGTATTGTGGCTGGGTTCGTTGTCTGAGGGGAGTTAGGCTGCAAGACTGCCTTGCTACTAATGTCAGCTGTTTCAATGAGAGGGGAAGGGTGAAGGAAACCTGGAGCTACTATTCCCAAACATTCAGCGATATATAGAAGTTCTTGGCCATTGGCAAGAAGTAAACCTCCTGCTTCATGCGTCGCCCACCTAATTCAATGTTGCATGCCGTTAATCCGAGGCATCTCACTCAGAGATTAGCTACGTCCCTCAGACCTGTTGGAGGTTGCAACTCCAGAGGTTTTACGTGCTGGCTTGAAAGAATCGTGGGTCCAGCAATGTAGATCTGTACTCCTGTGTGCTACGGTGAGTGTGGACACCGACCTCCCGCTCCCATGGGAAAGACAAGCCTTGATTGTAGGGTTGGGGGAGAGGTGTGTGCGTGCAACAATCACCAAACTTGAGGCGAGCGGCACTTTCTTCATGCTTCTGCAGCATTTCTGGAAGTGCCCTACCTTTTGGCACCCATGGCACATTATACCTTTTGCTGGACATGATGCTCAATCGGGCGAATGATGTCCCCCACAGTTCCCGCAATGCTTTGCACTTGAGTTACCGCACAACACCACAACGTCTAGCTCTATGTCGTCACTGCCTGTGACGTCATCCCTTGAGGCACTGCCCAACTCCCTCGCACCGATAACGACATGTGGGACCCTTTCAACGTCTTGGCGTGCAGCCTCAAAAGTACAACACAAAGCTTGAAGGGCATCTACACTTTTAAACGTATCACATGCCTGAAATACATGCCTTTTTAACACAGGATTATAGAAATTACCATTATTTTCCATAATAGCATATATTCAGCCAAACACTCACTGCATTTAGGACACTGAAAATCACAGTCGGTGGCCTTCTGAGCACACCTTGAGAAATAATCACTCACTAACTTCTCACGCCCTTGTGCAAGGGCAAAAAATTCGGACCATTGCACTGCCTGATTCGACGATCGTAACACAATGTTCCCGATGGCATCATGAAAGGAATGGATGGAGCGTTGCTGGTTTGCAATTAACGTCTGTGCTTGCATCACGGCCCGTGACAAGGCCCTTGGCATTGCAGGAGAGGCACGCCTCAGCATGGCCTGGGGTGGTTGCCATATCAGGGGGATGACTTGGTTTGAAAACTCACTGCGCCATGTTGGGTTTGCAATGAGATGACGTCTTGGTGACAGAAGTTTATTGTACGAGACCAGAGAGCTGACTGATCTGCAAACGTGTTGCAGGTTAATTTTCAGAAGTGCATTACAGAAACATGTTGTACAGAAGGTCATTTACTCCTTTTTAGGGCTCATTCAAAATCCCAATCTCAAAGTTATGGGTGCATATTTAAATGGAAAGCTTTTTGCTTACTCGGGCAGTAAGCCTACAAACTTTGTTGTTGTTGTTGGTGGTGGGGTGGGTGGTATGAAAGGTCTAACAAGACCTGAAAAAGGTGTTTCGCGATGACCTAAAGATACAGGAATTGTAGAATCGGATATTTATGATTTGTTTATTAGAATGAAAATGTAAAAATGACTTCTAATAAAATATATTGTATTTTTAAAATTTTCGTTGGTGAAACAACTGACTATCTGTCCGTAGATTTTAGCATGTTTTAATTTATTTGATATACTGAATTTAGAGACTATATTTGTTCAATTATTTTGTTTCCACTCGTAGCTGAGAATACATGAACGTGTTTAATTTGTCCTTTTTATTTGATCCTTTTCGTTAGTATGAGTAGTACTAATTATAAGTGTTAATCACGAAGACCACTTCACTTATGTTAAGAATATAAATTTTGCAACTTTTGCGTCCGTGGAAAATCTTACACGTATACCGCGTAAGCTGGAGGTGGATTGGATCACGCCTTGCTTAGTTAAATTCGGACTTGTGTAGCAATATCCTTATAAAAATGGCTTTCGTCTACTCAGGTCTACTGCTCTCTGTAAATTAGGCTTACCATCAATATCCCTTTGAAGTGTAGTTTTTTTTCTTTTTGGTAAGATTGTATTCATCTTTATTATTTTGGATATTATCTTGGGAATTACTAAGCCATGTGCCAGTGTCTTTTCGTAGGCATGTAACACCAAGTCATCAATCAGCCGGAAATTGACGAGAGGAATATAAATTGTTTGTTTGTTTGTTTGTCTGGTGTTTTTACGTTGCATGAAACCAGTGGTTATGCAGCAACGGGACCAACGGCTTTACGTGACTTCCGAACCACGCCGAGGTGAACTTCTATCACCAGAAATACACATATCTCACACCTCAATGGAATGCCCTAGAATCGAACTCGAGACCTAAAGTTAGGAATTACTCGGATAATGGATTACATGTATCAGAAACATGGCTTAGATGATATCAAATAGTAAAAAATGGGGATGGGCTAAATAAAAAAAGAAAGGTTGTTAAACTCAGATTGCGATTCGATTGCGTTAAGTACTAATCTGGTGCCAAAAGATAAACATCTTTTGAATATCGGTTAGTAATTTTTTTTATCGATTTTGATTTATTACTTTTATTTAAGCTGTTTATGTGTCGTGAATTAAAACTTGCAATGGAGAATGACATGCAGCATTATCGTCTGCACTGTCTGTGCGCCATAGAGAGTCAATCACCTTGGGAGTGGCGATCTTCCTACCTAGCGTGTGACCTCGAACGGGAAAGGTCTCGGTCTAGCTCATAGTACTATATACTTTATTACTATTATTATGTTTACCATAATAAACAAATAACCATAAGGAAAACAGATTTGACTCAACTTTACCTTTAATGTTTTGAGGAAAAAAGGTTATCGGTGCTTTGCTACATTTTACAAAAGCAAATGCTTCGCCAACATCATTTGAGCTCTGCGTAAATCATAAAGCAAAAGCTTTTGCATCAAACACCTAATTGAGGATAAAAAAAATGTTGCCTGGTTTGTTCGTCTGTATACTAATGCTTAAATTTAAGCCATCCTCTTGTATTGGTCAAGCAACGAGTATATAGGCATGCTGCCAAAGCTATACACAGGGCTCAACTAGGTTTTGTTATGAATCGACTTACTTTCTGTTGGCTAGAAGTAAATGAATACAATAAGTGAAATCAAAACCTGAAATACTAAAATAGACCAGACCTTGTCGAATGCAAGGCAATAGCCTAATAAAGAGAAGAACATTCCTACCTGTATGTCTGTCTGGGTAAACGGTCAGAGTTGGTGGGCGGGAATGCAGCGCTAAAGTTGGGCCGTACTGGGGCACTGATCTTTTCTCCAATGTCTGGGTCGTATTTTCCACGGTGCCAAGTCGAGCCAGAGCATCTGTTAACCGATCTTCAAGCCGATTAATCAAAGAACGTGTAGCAGCAACTTGGACTTCCACTCTCTGCTCAGCTTCAATGTTCTCTTTCATTTCTTCTACCCTTCGGCGCAAGAAGTCAACCTGTTTGTGTATCGAGGAGGCTTTGAATTCGTCTTCGTACCTATAACTTTATCATGATAAATTGTAAGGGGGAACAGGGTATCTGTCGTGGTTCTCGTGGAGATTCAGAAAACAAACCTAGCCTTTACAACAGACATTTTGTAGGAAAAATGCGTAAACATTATGGGAAATAAAAAAATAAAAACTAGCCAATTTATCCTTACGATTAATTGCCAGAAGGTAAACTATTGTAAAGATTTTTATTTTGATATCGAGAATTCTGTTTGTAATCAACTCAACTTCGGTTATAATAATTTTTTATAGATTCCTACAGCTAAATTAACTGTGCTATAGGTATATTATATATTATGTAACAAGAGGAGTCTATACTACTTGGATTCATGTTTGAAGTCCTCAGAGATTAAGTTGAATTAACCAAGATTAAACGAATCCACTAAAAGTAAATTAAATAACTCTGCAAGATAAATTTTATTTACATCTGCAAATACCTGTAACTATAAATCGCGCAAGTTAATGCATCAGGAAAAACTCTGGTGGGATAGTCTAAAATGATCAAATTTATAATGATTGGAAAGATGGAATTCCTACAAAAAACCGATGAGCCCCAGGAAAGTGATTGATTCGGGAGTGAAAAACGACCCGAACTGAGTAACAGAACTACTGATAATCCTTTGGGTATGGATAAAGTTGAACGTGGAAAAGCCGTTATTTTCCTTCCAGAGGCGCCCAGATTCTTCTATTAGTCTTATGCAAGGAAGACATTACCAACTAAACGATTAAGGCACACTTAGATTTGATCATTCATCCAATCTCTAATTCATGATTTAGTTTGGACCAAGTATATCCTTATCGGTTTATTTAATTTTAGCAACATGACATTTACCTTCTTGTTCGAGTTCTACGTGTGTAGGTAAAAATGCAAATGAGACTGTGAATAGTGAAATCACAGGAAAGTTAGTTTGAAAATATAAAATATATATGAGATAATCTAAGCATTCAACCGTTCATTGGGCCTTATTCTCTTATATTTTGACCTCTTCCAGTCCTACCTAGTAAAAATGATCCAAATCTTAAATCTTGCAAGAGACTTCCTGCACCCTTTCTGTTGCGAGTAATATCTTTCTTCCCACTTACATTGAACGCATGTTTGTTTAGCTTTGCCTCAATCCTCTTGGTTGAGGTGGACAGACGATCGAGTAAAGAGTCAACACCTTCCAGGTCTGTGTCATGACGCCCCAGCTTATAGAAGATGTTGTTCAGCTTCAGTTCATCCTCCTGCAAGAGATATTTGCATTAGTTACTCTGAAGATCTTTTATTTTGAGGCGTAGGCTACTTAGCAAGCTAGAAAACCCACCCGAGATACAGGAAAATACGACATTAATGGGATAGAAATATGTCTTCTTGTAACTTTCAATATTCAAATTCTACAACCTGATAAAATGTGAACACTAATTGTTTTAATTCCCGAGGCTGTCTAAGATGAGATCGCTGAAAAGCACAAGAAAATTATAGGTGCTACAACTTGATACTTCTCAGCTACGTAAATGGTCTTTTGCCTCACCATCGAGTTTGTTGTGCATCGTTATAACACGCACGTTAACGCCCAGCTGGGCTGTGAGACACATTGATGAGTAACAGCACAAGAATGAGGCTTCCAACCCACTGAAAATGATGTTCCTTCACTAACTGCTAGCTGACAGGGAATTGCACATCAGCCCCAAGCTCATTAACGACGTGGCAGAAAAAAATGACAGCTCGGGGTATGGTGTATGGTAACTGGAGAGGCAAATTCAGAAAGATTTACTTCGTCGAGAAGAATTCTGTAACAATATGTAAAGCATGAAAAGCAGGACGCTTATTTCTCTTCACTTTTCAGCTGTTACATGCATATTTTAAAGAATACTAACATTTCAATATAACAAACCAATCATTACTGATATATCTGCAGTAGAACTCTTCCCGTTTAACAAGCGTCGTTGTTGGAAATTATACAAATTAAGGGAGAAAGCGTAAGTGTAGGCTAATGTAAAATCGTTCGATAAACACCTCTTAATACTGAACTCATCCTTTCAACATGAAGTCAAATTACTTTTCACTGAAATTTTCTTGCATGTGTTTCACTTTTTCATATATAGATTTATCTTCTGCAAACTATTCCCTTTATTTTTAAAAGCAATATTATCATCATCTATAATATTTTATAAAATTTTTTGCTTTTTACCAAATCAATTTCCCGAACTGAAATCCGATACCAATATAACATTAATATGTCAAAGATTATGTATTGAGGTAGACTTCATTCATGACATTATTTTACATATTTGTTGCCTTTACTTCAAATGCACACTGCCACCTGCTAAAAAAACTAGAATTATAATTAAATGTTCTCATTACCCAATGAACTTATTTTTCGTGTGAAATGCCCATGGAAGTTTTTAACGAACCAGAAATACACATCTCTCACTCCTCAATGGAAATGGCCGAGAATCGAACCCGCGACCACCGAGGTGGGACGCTAATAATATACCAACCACGCCGCTGAGGCGCTTCTCTTTGTATGTGATAAAAAACGAACAACACTCGTTCCGTTTCCCACAAGTGGAGCGAGATTTTATTTTTTGTGAACTAATTTATTTTTTGGTTAGAAGAAGACCGCAAATTTACTTCTTTGAGGGATCC
>NC_061087.1:32497338-32517338 GCF_015104395.2 Macrobrachium nipponense | reverse complement strand
CTGTAGGCTTACTCCACGAGTAAGCGAACATGGCATTCTCTGTATGAAAATCAATTTAAGAACAGAGGCTAAATATCTCGGTTACAAACGTTAAGGCTGATCATTGACGGTATAGAGTTACATACATACATATATATATAATATATATTATATATATAAGTGTATATATATATATATATATATATATATATATATATAAATATATATATATATATATACACACACACACACACACACACACACACACATATAATATATACCTATATATTATATATATATATATATATATATATATCTATATAATACACGCACACACACAAGGTGAAGCGAAGGGAGGGGCATCTTGTACATAAGACAGTTTATTGGCCGACGCTTTGCGACTTACTTCCTAGTCCTATTTTCAAGGCTGAAAAAATTGTATAGACTCTATGATAGTTTAACTTGACACTTAAAAAGAAGATATGATAACTTTTTCTAAATTTCCCTAAACAATACATTCTTTTCTAAATGTTAATGTTAATGCAAACTTTGTTAATGCAAAAGTCACAGCAAAATAATAATACAAGTAAATCAAATGTGGTACTTAATTGAAAAAATATACTAACTTTTCTCCACGAAGCACATACCAAAAGTTGCCTTTGTTGATGAATGTAAATCCCCTCACTGTATACTAATCAAAGACAAAAATAAGGCGCAATGCTTTTTTTTTCTTTTTTTTATTAACAGTGAAATAAATGAGCGGTAGCACTGGAGAATAGTTGCACATAAATCGTTCTGCTATGCGATGTCAAGTTGGCTGCAGGGAAAGCGGGTGGGGGGAGGTGGGCGGTGTTTCCATCGGTGGCAAATCTCCCAAGATGAGATTGGTCATGGGCCCCTGGGTTAAGGTTACTTTAGGATGTATCCCTGTTGAATGTCTTCGGTCTGCTTTTAAGCCGGCAGTGATCCAAAGAAATAGGGTGCGCAATTCCCCTGCACTTTCACCATGGGCACTTGCTAAAATTATTTGTGGATATTAGTGGACAATCGAATAGACGTAGTTAGTGATTGCACATCGTACTCCAAATACCATATGTTTTGCTTCATCTGCCTCACATGCAACAGTAACATGCCCAATGGAGTATCTCTTTTATAGAAACGCGAACCATCTAGAGGTAGCAGTCGAGTTTCCCACCCGAATTCCAGCCTCTCTCTTGATCTTACAGAGAGACAGAGCCTTCTCCTGAATCTATGATAGCAGGCCCTTCTTTAAGCATGGGCACGCTAGGCGGTAGCCCGGGTCCCCACGAGCATAGGGGCCCCAAGCAAAGTAACTTGTTGCCACTCAACAAATATATACTATACTAAGCTACAAATATTTGATATCGTGTTCCAAGTGGACATCGACATTCTCCTCATATTTAGTATCACTGTCGCCTCTGCAATTATATAAGCAATACTCAGCGAAGAAATTTCGCAAATGTTTGTGTTGGACACTTGATGAATGAGAAATAAATCATAGTAATTTCACGCTGTGCCATCTCCTTCGGTATGGTTTACCTAATGAGCATCATCTATCTGAAATTTTTGTTTTTCAAGGTTCATGTTATATTGTTCAAACGTTTATTTTTGGAAGTGCCAATACGACGTCCGTTGTGAGACTCCACGATAAAGTAATTCACTTGTTAAACAACTCTCTGTTCACGCAGAAAGCTCGAGGCCAGTGTAGTCATGTGTAAAATCGCCAATAGTAAGCACATTGGATTTATGAAATTTAGGTTGTCACTGGGGCACGTTTCGGCCATTCAGCGCTCACGACTGGAAAGGAGGAGTCGAGTGGTTGGACGGCCTGGTGAAGAGAACGAAAAAATAACGGAAATGAAGTACTACAAAGACCAGGACTGAAGAAAGGAATAGGCAATTAAGGTAAAGTAAAAGACTTAAAAATGGACGTGGTTAAGGGCCGAAGGGACGCTGCAAACGAAGTGCTCTGTCTACAGTGCAACTGAGTGAGGTGTGCTGACGGCAAGCACAAGTGCCAGTGCTGTGATATCTTGCCCGAGAAACGAATCGCCCTAGTTTCGAACAAATCTTATGTAGAAGAGTTTCTGTGTGTGTGAATACATATATATATATATACATTATATATATATATATTTATACCTCAAAAATCTTAGTGGTATTCGCTTTTATACACACATACACACACGCGCGCACACACACACATATATATAATGTATATATATATATATATATATATATATATATATATATATATATATATATATATATATATATATATATATATACATACATATATATATATATATATATATATATATATATATATATATATATATATACATACATACACTAAGTTTTAATTGCAAACTGAAGAATCAGTCAATCTTACCATTCCTTTTTATATAAGTTTTAACACAAAAAATATAGCAGTTTGCTTTGATGATTTTAGAATGACATTCTCTGTTATACTTTCAAAGGCACGGCATTGTTATCCCACGGGAAGGGAATCCCGTCAACGTATTTCTGACAATGGCGGAGTTTGGTTTCGATAACCTCATCCGTCTCGCTCCCTTCAGCAATCACTGTAAAAAATAAATGACTGAGAGGGGATCAAACTTCGAAAAAAAAAGAAAAAAGAAAACCTTGGGTAATGGAAGAGAAAGATCTGCGCATCAAGAAACTGGGTCAAGCACAGAACAGGCGTTCCAGAGAGGTACGAAAGAACTGGGCTGAAAATAGATACATAGGAATCCGAGGTGACGAGAACGACAGGGGGGGGGGGGGGGTGCGATACCCTTGTGGTTAGAGGTGGGTAGAAAAGGTAGGGAATTTTGATTATCTGGTTTAGGTAGCTTGTGATCAAGAGGAATGAGAATCTAAAGCAATGCTCAAAATAGCTTCAGTAGACATTGTATACTGGAAGAATAGAATTCTAATGTGAAGTGTTGCTCTGCATTGGTGAATGCTTTGGACATTGAAAAAGAGACAGCCTCAAAAAATAAATAAATTTGGAGCAACTTGCACAAAGTGAATTAGGAATCTCAGACGAGAAATAATGTTTGATAGAATGGATGTTTAAAAATTTAATGAACTGAACGAGGAATCATGTGATAAAAGCGAGATCAGAATGTCAGTATAGTGGTTCAGTTGTCTAGTATCCTCAATACATTAATACAAGTCAAAAATCACAAATTAACATTTGAGCTACTGTTTCCCATTTAGGATTTCCAAGTTACGGAATTAGATTACCAAATGTATCATATTTTGAAGCATACAAATTGTATACTCATAATGCTTAATTTTTGCTACAGACTTCAATACATTTATTTAGAGTATAGAATGATGTGCGTTAACTCCGTAGAATTATTGAGTATTTTCTGACAGTAGGGGCTGATGAGGAAACCACATCATATTGAATCGCATAAATTAGACAATTTATTTAGGAATTTTCTTGAAGAAATACGGATCTCATCAAGTATTCTTAGAAGGAAAAACAATGGGTTGAAATAAATGTATTCCTTCCCAATGTAACGAAAAAGAAAGCATTGTAGCGACACCTCAAGAACGAAATAAACCTCGGGATGCCAATGATAACTATGAATTAGAGCAGAGCCTTAACTACTGAAAGTATTTTGAAGGTTGGCCGAATAAGCGTGCGTGAGAATGGCGGGAGGATTCTTCGTGCATAAGGGATCATGTTGCTTGTTTGAATCAGATCGCGCGGGTCTGGTGTAAGTCGATCTCTCTCTCGTAAACTAAACTGCAGAAATGCTTGCTTCACATTACGGCCCTCGTCCTCGCTTTTGTTATGGCAGTCTGCCCTTGTTATCCTATCCTGCCCCACATGCATCCTCTCGGTTTTGTTCGGCCTTGACAATGAAACCTTCCATGCGTGCATTACACCGCAAGTTCACACTGAGGTGGAAGACTTCCCCCAAGTAACGGCCGGGAGCTTTTATGTCCTGCGGCAGTCATAGTTGATGTAGATTTATGCACTGTCAATTACTGCACAATAATCCTTACGACAATGCCATCATGCGTGATTTGAATAATTCATATAATGAAAAAGCCACTTCACCCAACAGTCCTCAACCGAGAGACAGTAGTCAACACAATATGGCAGGCATAGCAAAACGAGTTGCATATTCACCAACACACCTTGTGTTATAAGCAGGTCTTATGCCGTTACAGTTAGCCTATTTTGGATTGAAAGAAATCTCCACATAAGCAGCCTTAGCATTTACGTAAGTGCCGAGCCGAGAATCAATAGATGATCATCATGACCATCAGTTACGAGATATAAAGGAGTGCGGAATGCTGCTTAAATAGTGAACGTGTAAATCCCGAGGTTAACCGCGGCACGTAATCGGTAAAATCTGTGAATAATCACACATTGCGCACACCGGCCATGACTTACCAACACTCCTGGGGCTCTGCACAATTGCTTAAACTATTCTAAGGTAACCGAGCATTCAGCCGAGAATGGAAAACGACATGCTGGTGAAAAGCGAGTACCATTCGGAAGTTTAGAGAGGAAGGGGAGAGAGCACCCCAGAGAATGCCGGCTAGGTGGCACTGCAGAAATGATTGAAAAGAGGCTCCCACTGTGTGTGTGTGTGTGTGTGTCTGTAGGGAAACTGATGCACTATCAATGAGCCTTCTGTGTCGCAGTATAAAGTGTCTTATGTAGAATTTTTCTGTAAATGGGCCTTCCGTGTTTCAACAAGTAAAGAAGTGGCAGAGACTAACTTTTTCCATGCAATAAACACGCGAGCGCTTGCGCGCGCGCACACATTATATATATATATTATACATATATACATATAGTATATATACAATATATAACATTAATATATATATATTATTATATATATATGTGTGTGTGTACTTTCTTTGTGAGCGTGTGTGTGGGGCTTTGTTTGTGAGCGTGTGTGTGTGTGTCAAGAATGGCAAAGCCCATGTTACGAAGGTTATGACACGGTCCAAGATTGAAGAATATTGGTTATGTTATATGTTCTTCACCAGCGAAATACAATTTAGTTGGGATTCTTCAGCATATTGCAAAGTATACTAAACTCTGCTAAATAAAACATAAATGAGCCATGTACTTGCATAATGTGAGCTGAGTGATGGCGTGTATTTAAATGATCTAATAATTTTGATTGCCAATACCTGGTCGTCTATGCTACTGGTCATATAAGAGGCCCCTTGTGATCTATTCAGCATACCCAGATCATGCGTGAATTGTCACTTTTGTTGCAGTGGGAACGGTTGGAGGAGTACTTTTCACTCGCTCCCAAAACTTTATACTGATTAACGAACCTAATAATTCACGAAGCATCCAACGCTTCAAGTACAAAACAAGAACCGAATCAAAACAGCGTTCGTGGTGAATATCCTGTGATGGAAGAAAAGACCTCGCAAGAACAGAGACCGAAGCTGGATATGAAATAGACATTCGACAGGTCCCTCTGGCGATATCCTTATAAAGATTCACAAATGAAGATGAATCGGCTACGAGATGGTAACAGAAGACTCGCGGCCATGTTATCTGAATTACATCGCCTAATATTTTTTAGGCAGAGAGAGAGAGAGAGAGAGAGAGAGAGAGAGAGAGAGAGAGAATTATTTGTATATCTGTTATATTAAACATTATTAGGACTCAAATTAAAGATATATAATTTTATACCTTCCTAGTTATTCTGATTTACAAAAGGCCAGGTACTGTAATTACCTAATTCATTACTGGCATGTACTAGACTTAATGCAGTTCTTTCTCTCTCTCTCTCTCTCTCTCTCTCTCTCTCTCTCTCTCTCTCTTTCAGAACTGCTCCTAGCGACTTGTTACCCGAGGCAAATGACTTTATAGCAGTTTTATTGGCCTTGGTACGACACTAGTCTAACATGTTTCTGTTCTAACACAAGGCATATCACGTTCCCAGAGGACCTAAATAACTCTGTTTAATTCAGATTCATTTTAACAACAGGCGCGTGTTTTCGTATAAGCCATTGTCAGCGAGTCAGGAGCTATTCAGCCGATCGTGTTAATTATTAAATATGTTACGGATCTTTGTTCGTAATTGAGCGTTTCTCTTCCTATTTAGCTTCGCGTCATGTACTGTCACTCTTGATAGGGGTACCGAGCATTGCTTGCGTCTTCTTCCTTTGTATGCTAATTTCTTAAAGGACCTAAGGAGGGAGCCGGGAGGTGGGGAGGGTGGCTGGCTGTGTTACGCGGTGACAGACAGGGTACGGCGCGAGCGAAAATCTCAATGATGTTGCTAGAGAACAGCCTTCAAGTTAAACTTTATAAAGCACCAGAATTCAATAGTGAGCTGCAAATCTTCTCGACCGATGTTAAAATCACAGAATAAAATGTGAAGTGGTTTTGCCTAAAATCTCATTAATTATCAACAACGCACCAGAATAACGCACGTCGTACAGTTGACACAAGCACGACCGCAGTCAAGAGTAAATTATAAATGATTACTCTTTGCAAAGCACCTTTGCTTACATTATTGTATTGTCCTTATATTTGTGTCCTATCAACAGTCCTTCCTTTAAAATGGACACAAAACTGACTGTAGTACCTGCTCCTCTGTTTTTGGTTTGCCTAACTAATGTTCTTCAAGCTGGGAACGAACATATTTTCGTATGGAATGGCTGTTTTCTGCCTTGGATTCCCTTGCATAAGAGTGTCCATTATCAATGTCAGTGAACTTGACTTTTGCTCGTTGAACGAATGGGACAATTTCTCTTCTTCACTGTATTCCTTTTCTGCCTGCATCTGATCTAAACTTTAAGAGTACACTGCAGCCCATTTTCCCTTATTCATCTGTTTACATATTTGTTTGTTTGTTTCACTGTTAAGGTGCATTCAACTTCTTTGCCCTGTTCAGTTTTTGTAGGGGGTCAAATCTCATAGGATTTCTCAGTTTGTTCACTTCATGCACAATAATAACAATCATGAAGCAGTTAGATTAATAGTATTTAGGCCACAGTTTTGAGATTTAAATTTTCATCCATTTCACTCGGAATATATCATTCTTTCTAGGCTAAACCGACAAGCTTTCAAGAACCATCATTCTTTTTTTCACACGAACCTTTGGGAACACCGAAACTGTTATTGACAGAACTAATTGCTTTGAACATTGCACGAGCTCAGGTTCCTGGGCGTTGTACTTCAAAGCCAGGCTTGCCAAAGGACAATTATTCATTCCATTTGCTCTAAACCAGTTACCGAGAATATTCCGTTTCCAGCGCAGTGTTAATGACATGACTCTTAAATATTTTACTACTAACACATAAATAATCATGGAAAGAATGGAAGATAAATATATCGTTTGATCGTATAGGAAACCGATCGTTCGCGAATTTAGAATAATAAAAAGATAAAACCTATAATGGTACAGCAGCGGCAGGCCTTTAGTAGATGATTAACCGTGAAATCTGGAAATGTACTAAGCATTATCAAAGAGGTCGGAATATCCCTGCACTATCAAAATGGAAAATAAATAATTGGACATCAAACTTTCCTACACAATCCCCGTCGACATTCAAGACAGACATAAGGGCCGTCGACATGTGATGAGTTCCTACAATTTATCACCGACTAATGGCGGTCGAATTTCCTACAAAAAGGATTTTCATTTCATGAGGTAAACTCATTTCGGTTGTCATCAAATTCGATCGTACTTCACATAAGACTGATGTTTTAAGTTGCCAGAAATATTATCAATAAAGAGGGATACCACAGATTCGAAAAGTCACAAACGTAATGCAAAACAAAAACCTTAATTTTCATATGAAGACAACGACCCTGGAAAGTAACGCAGTCGAGTCGATTACCAATATATCTTGAAAATCGTTTCTGGAATACAACGAATATTGTTCTACTAGCAATGAGCGCCGAGAAATCTACGCGCTCACTTGTAAAGTGATAAAGATCACATATGAGAAAGAAAGGCCGGGGGTGCCGTCGGTTTTGTATGTCTGCTGTTGCACTAAACCTCCGGCACAAAAAAGATCAAATTCAGCATAGGCAAAAAGAACTTCTTGAATATGAAGAGGGGTAACTGATACACAAACGGATTCTATGGATGATCCAAACCAATGGTTTCAAAAGGAAACAAAGCTTGTCCTAAAAGTAATGACGTAAGTTTTATCTCGAACCAGTTCTCAACACCTATGAATACATAACGCTAAATGCGCAGAAGTGCTACACTACTTTATATTTCGTATGTAGAGTTATGAAATCTATTTACAATACTATGCTGAATTATATCAACGTGATGACGAAAGAAAAACAGGAAAGGATGAGATGTGCACCCGGCATCACTATACTAGTCCGTTCTTTGCCCTGACGGCATTACACCTCGATTCTATTTATTCTGGGGAATGCTATTCACGTTAGAAACATATTACCTAACATCTCAAGAGAAAGAAAGCGCAAAAGACCATCAGAAAATTCTATTTACAAACACAAATGGCGCTTCAGTTGTTTCGCGGCAATAATTCGTTATATTAAACAGGAAATTAAAAGAAAAATGAAAAGAGGAGGAAGAAAAAGAAGAGTTCCAAGTATCACGGCCCCGGCAAAAACAACTTGGCAACATTGCTGTAACGGAAAAAGCTTCTCGAGGTTCCAGATCCAGATGGTATCCTATATTGCCCAACTTCCTGCTCCCTTATATTGTTTTCTTTTGTGCTATTCAACATCAGACGCAATCTCTTACATTTATATAAATGAAGCTTATCCAGTGAATTATACACACATATACAAGCTGACAAACATGGTGCTGCCCGGAAAATCTCTGATTACAACTGATAAACTCTCTCTCTCTCTCTCTCTCTCTCCTTCCGGTTAAGATTGTTGCTTCTCACCCACCCTTCCTATTGGAGTGTCACTATTCATCTCAGCAACCTCGAGAACTATGGATTAGGCACTAACATCTGTCTTTTTCAATTATTTTTACATGTCACCCCCTTCTCACTCCCTACCCAGGGATGAATTTGGAATTATAGGGCATCGAGAGGGTTGTTATTCTTCTCACCGGCCTCAAAAACTATGGATTAGACACTAATATCTGTTGTTTTTGGTTATTGTTACATGTCACCCCCTTCCCACCCCTTCTCAACCCCCTTTCCTATCAGGGCGGTACTTGAACTTCAAGGGCATTAGGTGAGTTACTTTATCTTCTAAGTGACCCCGAAAACTATGGATTAGATACTAATATATGTTGTTTAAGGTTATCTTTTACAATTCACCCCTTCCCACCCCTTCCCTATCGGGGCTGAACTTGGACTTGAAGGACATCAGGAGTTTCACTATTCATCTCAGCGACCTCAAAAACAACGGATTAGACACTAATTTCTGATGTTTTGGCTATTTTTACCTTTCACCCTTTCTCGCCCGGTCCTCCCAATCTTCAGGGCATCAGGAGTGACACTATTCATCTCAGTGACATCAAAAACAAAACTATGGATTAGACACTAATACCTGACATTTTCTGTAACTGTTAAATTTCCCTCCTTCCCACACACTCCTCTTTAGTGCCACTGATGTTTTAACCCCACAGTGTTCATTCCCAGATCGTAAGTAGTATGTATACCAAGTTTGGTTGAAATTGCTCAATGTGTTTCAAAGTGTTTGTGGAACACACACACATATACAACCATTTTTATGTATACAGAAGATGTGGTATATGTATATATATTTGGATATAATATATATATTTGGATATGAATGTGTAAATATATTTGATGAGGTAAAAGTCACAATAATGTATATAATACTGTATTTGTTTCCATAATACACAAAGTTTGAATCCTCTTCAGCCAACTGAAGAGGACCGTTGTGCAAACGGTCAAAAGGGCCCTTTCTTTCAACCTTTATTTTTATTTTAGAAAAATATACAGTGTCATATACATTGTTGTGGCTTTTAAACTTATAATCTCCGGTCACGGCATAGTGATGCACTATAGATTATAAAGATATATTTATATGTATATATGTAGATCAGATATATATAATATATATATATATATATATATATATATATATATATATATATATATATATGTGTGTGTGTGTGTGTGTGTGTGTGTGTGGTGTGTGTATCAGCAAAGGCCACGGGAAAAATAAAAGGAGTCCTAACACAATTTCGAGGTACAATACTAAAAACAGAGAGATCATCTAACAAACCAAAGGCGTAAAAAATAAAAATAAAATGTTAGCACAAATATTCAAAGTCCGGTTAAAACCAGTACAGCAGGTACAGAGTAGCTTAACCGGCAATTTAAAAAAAAATAATCTTTAACAACAAATGCATCTAGTTTGTACACACCCTGGCTTGCATTCAATAAGTCGCCGTGATACCTAATCAAAGCAGACTCAATAACATTTCTAAGTTATATTATTACAATATAAAACAACTTTTGCCCCCTCTCAATGAATCTAGTAAAATTATTAATAATGTAACAATAAAGCATTCGACATTTGTCCCGTTCTCATAATCTACCTGTGTTGTTTAATTCTTGTGTAAGGACGACATTTTAACCAAAGTGTCCGTCTCTCTTTTGTATACACCCTTTTATCAAAATGTAGAGTAATTTACGGCCTTTTAGCCGATATATATATATCACGAAAAAATGTATTCTCCACGCTCAGTTATATGTATATTTAGGTGCGAGAAAGCACAATCTCAGTAGGGGCTCCGTCCCTTTTGTATGTGTCCGTGTGACGGACACTACGTCTCCGTCCGCACAGCCTCCTTATGTGCAGCCGTCTCTGCACAATAAAGTTTCCTACGGGCTGCTCTTGAGCAAGAGCCCGTGCTGGCATAAAGCCAGCTTAATCTTAAACAACAACAACACAATAAAGTCCGCAAGAGTTCTCCTGGTTCAGTCCAGTCCTCCCACTTGTCTCCGGTCCCTTCCCAGATTGTCCTATATAAAAAGACTTGCAATTCATGCAAGGGACCCAGTAAATGTTGCACTGAGAAACTGGGAGAATATCTTATTAGTGTCTTTCAATGTACTGGAAAATTTAAAAACAACATTAATGTTAAAAGTCTTACAAAAACTTGGAACCCTCCGTTGATCACTATATGGTAGAACAAGTACATTTTGATTGCTAAAAGCCACTCTGGTAGTTGCTGAATCAAAAGTTTGTTATGCTTTTTACAAAGCATATTCAGCAAAATATTTTGGGGTATTTTCATTTTTCTGACATTTTAAAAATATTTTCCAACTCTTCATAAGAAAATTCTGGGTTGCAGATACTCGAACCTTTTGTAAACATGGAAGAAAAAGTAGCCATCTTGACTTGATTGCTATGATTAGAATAATAGTGAATGTATGAATTTACATTTGTGGGTTTCTTATACACTGATTATTTAAAGCCTTTTAGGATACGGTGAACATTGACTTCTAAAAATGAGAAACGACCATCACGTTCCTCTTAAGTAAAATGAATAGAAGGCACAAAAGTGTTCAGTTTGAATAGAAATGTATTCACATTTAGGGTAGAGGCTATATGCAAAAGAATATGACCTACATGTGTAAACCACAGAACGCCATAATGTAAAATTAGGTACATATCTTATCTAAAAAATTGCCATGTATAAATTACTTAAAACAAGCAAAAGAAGATTTCCCGTTACCATACCATTTTGTGTATAAGATTTCTAATCAAAAGTAAACACAGAATCACAAACGCATAGTTGAACCAGTTCTAAAATATTAGAGCAAACAAGGGTAAATCATTTTATCTAAAAATTCAGATAAGTATTCAAGCCAGTCATTTATAGGTACTTTTGTAGATAGAGATACAACATCTAAGCTACTCATTTTAAACTTAGAATAAACTTAGAATTAATAGTCGGCTATTTAGTTCTTCTATCAGATCTACATTATATTTAACATTAGAATTAGAATGGCTGTAAATAATGTGTATAGCAAACACACATGTAAATTCATACATTCACTATTATTCTAATCATAGCAATCAAGTCAAGAAGGCTACTTTTTCTACATGTTTATAAAAGATTTACGTATCTGCAGCCCAGAATTTCTTCATGAAGAGTTGGAAAATATTTTCAAAATATCAGAAAAATTAAAATACCCCCAAATATTTTGTTGAATATGCTTTGCAAAAAGCACAAAAATCTTTTTATTCAGCAACTACCAGAGTGGCTTTTAGCAATCAAAATGTACTTGTTCTACCATATAGTGATCTACGGAGGGTTCCAAGTTTTTGCAAGACTTTTAGCATTAATGTTGTTTTTAAATTTTCCAGTACCTTGAAAGACACTAATAAGATATTCTCCCAGTTTCTCAGTGCAACATTTACTGGGTTCCTTGCATGAATTGCAAGTGTTTTTATATAGGACAATCTGGGAAGGGACCGGAGACAAGTGGGAGGACTGGACTGAACCAGAAGAACTCTTGCGAACTTTATTGTGTTGTTGTTGTTTAAGATTAAGCTGGCTTTATGCCAGCACGGGCTCTTGCTCAAGAGCAGCCCGTAGATTGTGAGAACGGGACAACTGTCGATTGCTTTATTTTTACACATTAATAATTTTACTCATGATCCTGTGTCTGAAGAGCCTTGAAACATTGTGCCTTATCATGCAGAAATGTGACTTCTTCAACAGATAACACATTTTCAGGATCTTTGAGGAGAGGAAATACTCCACCAGTAAGCACAGTATCTTTGAGGTATTCACCATTCTATATCTGTCCTTTTTCTTTGATGATCCACATTAACCGTTTGGCTGTGAAACAGAGAAAATACCCAAACATTTAGGAAATTTCACAACTTGGCAATAGCGCAACGTCCTCACTGATATCATCCAACTTTGCAGCCCAAATGATGTCATTTTTATGATTTGGCTTCCTGACTGTGTAAATGAAGATTTCATCTGATGCAGCAACATGGAGAAAGTCAGCTTCATCCCAATCTTTAAGAAATGAACCACAAAACCATGCAAAATCTTCTCTCAGTTGCTGAGTGATGTTGGGCTTGATGATAACATGAAATGGCTTGATACCAGATTTTTTCAACTCCCAATATACAGCACTATAACTTCTTTTCTTTCCTCTTTTTGAACCTAGTTCAAGTGCCAATTTAGATAAGGACTGTCTACTCCCTGCCTCAGCTATGATGTCTTTTGACTCCCGAGAAAGGACTTCAGGCCCTCCAAGATTCTCACTCTTTTCGTGATGACAGTCATATGGATTTTTGTTCCAGTTTCTTTTAACAAAGGATTCATCTCTTTAAATGTATTAGCTATCCAGAAACGTGAAATGATGGATGGGCCAGCATCCCTGGCCTCTCTGAAGGTTATAGCCCGGATTCGGTCAATCCATCTGATTTCCTCCGAGTCGTTAGCCATGGCTGTATGTAACTCCGTCACTCAGTATGAAAATACAAGAAATGTAAAACGAAAAATAGCTTAATAGAAACTTAACATAATGTACTTGGAGATAGGCTATAGCAGAAAACTTCATAACTTTCCACTTGTTCTGTGGAGGGGGCCTCTAATTTCGAAACTATATATATATATATATATATATATATATATATATATTATATAATAATATATATAGTATAATATATAATAATCTAGTATATATATATATATATTAATACATATAAAAAAATACATGTTTTACATAAATAACAATTATTTTATATAATTATTTGTAAATATCTATGTGCGTGTGTTGGGTTTACGCCACACAAACGTGCGCCGCACACATAATAGATGTATATTATGTTATATATATCTATTATTACTATAATATTATATATATATATTTTAAATAATAATATATATATATAATAATATATATATATTTAAATCTATATATATATATGTGTGTGTGTGTGTGTATATATTTTATATACATATACATATACATATAAAAAATACATGTTTTTATACAATTATTTATTATATATTATTTAAATAAACTATGTGTGGTGGTTACCGCCAACACGTGCGCACACCATAATATATAATGTATATAAATATAATATATATATATACATAATATGTGTGTGTTACTATATATATACATATACATATGAAAAATACATGTTTTACATAAACAATTATTTATATATATATTTATGTATCTATGTGTGTGTATGTGTTTACGCACACGCGCGCACACACACATATATATATGCATATGTATATACATACATTACAATAATAAGCGCGATTTCACCTATTCGGTAGTGAGTGGCTTTGGCATAAGTGCTTTCTGTAGTCCTGTTCTCTGCTTAGTTCAACGGTCATATAAAGAGTTTTAACGAAAATTGCGCATATCGTTCCTTTTTCGACAAGGGCCTCGAATCCGAGTCAATTTGCTTGTATATGTAATTATTCGTGTATATCACCATGCAATGCATACATCCACATAATTATTCACCTCATAATCGAGGCTCAGTATTCTTTACTAAAAGTAGTTCTTCTCGCAGACCTCGCCAAGGGTGAAACGCTGCATTTTCCTTCCTCGTCTTTAGGTACGAAACTGCTACTGCTTTTGTTATTTCTGCTAGTAACGCCCTCAGTTGAGAGGGTATTCGTGTGCGCCCCATTTATCTTGATTCGGTCTTGCAACGGCGTTGCACAAAACCCTGCAAAGCCTTTCATGTTACCGCGCACCGCGTCCTTCTGGATTCAGCGCTGGGTCTTGAATACTCTCTCCTCTCAGATGCTTGAACAAAATGCTTGGCCAAAATAACGGTAAAAATATCGTAATGCCAATATCCTCAATGAGCTGTTTCCTGAGGACGATGATTAGTCTAAAATAACGGATGCTATACACAATTTAGGCCGAAGACCAAGTTTTGGTACCCATAAGGTCATTCAGCACTGGAAAGGTAAATCGAAAGTAAAGGGCAACAATGGTGTAACAAGAAGAAAACCTCGCATTTGCAATATGAAACAACTGATAAGAGAGGGTGGAAAGTAAGGTGAAGAAAGAATATGAAAGAAGGTACAGTAAATAGAATGAAAAGGATTGCAGCTAGGGGCCGAAGGGAGGCTGCAAAGGACTTCATGTAATGCCTCCAGTGCACTGCATGAAGTAACCCTGACGGCACTAAACCCTTGCGGAGTCTGAAATAACGGTAACAATAACAACAATCAATTAACTGTTTCCTGAGGACGTTCATTAGTAATGGAAACAATTTCGTAATGCCAATAACTACTATTAGCTCTCTTCTCTTTGCTTCGTAGTTACTGCTAAAATTTGTCTTCATCTTTGATGAATGTTTGTTCTTTAAATCCTTTCCTCATTGTCAGTGTTTTTATCAGCAGTGTGTGCAAAAATTCCTACACTATTTATTTCTCATCGGTCAAAATCAATCATCTCTTTGGCTGCATTTCTGAATCCTGATCGCCCACTTTCTCTGTCCTGTGGCAGCATTTAAAACTCGGAGGATATCATTGGCTGGATTTACATTCGCTGGAGGTCACCCGTTAGAGAAAACTAAACGCATATTTGAACCAGCTAATATGAATGCACCACGAGACAGTAACCTCGGTACAGATTATACGCCTATTTTTTTCCACGGGCATCAGTCTGTGAAATCTCGTTAATCAAGCTGATGACAATTTAGCTCGTTCTGCAAGAATGAATGCAGTGTAAACAACAATGGCAATTCCGATGAACGAGCTCTCGCAATCACTCAAGACCCCTACTCATTCCCCTCCGAAAACAAACACTGTCTTCCCTTGCTTGCTTGCGTAAGGCAACGTTAACATGAATGCATCGCTTACTAACCTCTTGCGCGCATCCGTTGGTTTTGAAA
Source organism: Macrobrachium nipponense (assembly GCF_015104395.2). Lineage (NCBI taxonomy): Eukaryota > Metazoa > Arthropoda > Malacostraca > Decapoda > Palaemonidae > Macrobrachium > Macrobrachium nipponense. Next base: position 32,501,506 of record NC_061087.1, on the reverse strand, counting down.
TATCCACCCCATTGGTCAAGCAAACATACGCAAGAAAGGCTTGGGATGCCGTTGATTTATTTCCTGATATGTACCGGAGACCCTTAACCACGGTATCGATGCTAATTATTGTCATTAAAATCATCGTACTCCTTACTGCAAGCATTCATTCGCGTGTTATTTGTTGGATTTATCGCATTAATTGTAGGGATTAACCTCGATCTATTTGTACCAGAGTCTGATGAGGCTGGCCGCTCAAGTGCCCTTATCAAGTCCGCGACCAGAAAATCAGCAGAACCTCAAAGGGCCTCACCGCTTTCCTACCAATTTCCGAACGCGAGTGAGTCCAGTCCTGTAGCGACAAGGATGGTTGTGGGTGTTTGACAAATTGTAGCCCCAGTGTCGTTGATGAGATTTTCAAAGACTCGAGGCGAAAAACAAATTTTTCGAGAAGCTATGAACGAAACATTTCAGAAGCAAAACATTAACAAAACTTAACATTTAGTCTTTAGGGCCTTCTACGTAGTTCTACGTAGTGATGGGTTGGTTGGTATTGACCCATCATTAGCTAATAAAGGAGGAGCGATAGGCGAACTAGACCGAAAATGAAGCATTTTAGCATTATTTCCCGCAGAGGGTCAGCATCTAAAGCCAAATTCATAACCCTGATGACTTGGCGAACGAATTCTCGAAAGATAAATGGCAAGCAGCCTTGTTTACGCTTGAACTTGGTGAAATGAGTAAGAGCTTCGTTTGTATTTTGTCTTCGTTATCGCTGGAGGCCTCTTGGAGTATCCAACCCGACGTGGGAATTGCAAACACTTGAGCGGACAATGGAGTTCAATCACGATGCTCGAATTGAGAGTGACATAATGCATTGATATATCAAAAGTCTGGTTTCGCGACGAGTTTTATGATGATGTCCAATGTCTCTTTCGATTATTTTGTGTCTATTCTGTGGTTTTTGTTAGCTGAAGACTGCTACTTAAATACCAGTGAGTGCAGGCTTTGAAGTAAACGATTATACTTTAGAAGTGATTTGCACCCCTTTTCAGGGAAAACTTTATTCTACTACACTTACAAAAATAACTTTGACAATTCTTTGAAACTTTATTTCAAATTCCAAAGGAGCTTTACTACAAAACGGATTTCGCGTATGAATCTGTGAGGCAAAGAGAATAATTCAACAATAAAACATACTACGATTTAGTTCTACTACTATTTTGGTACGCGCGCGTGTAAGCGACCAGCAGTGAGCTGTGAGGTAACTCGGAGAAAAGCCTTTAACCGAGTTAAAGTCTATTCGAGTTTTTAACACATTACAAACACAACCAAGTGTTACGGAACACCTAAACATAAGCATTTTTCCTGCGAACATAAATATACTCGTGTGTGTAAAACATGCAAGTCTTAAAAACAAGGAAAAGGAAAAATGTACAAAGAAAGGTGTGACACTCGCGTCTAGGACTGCAAATCTTCCGTTTAATAAAGCTTGACGTCTTTTTATTTACAAATAACCCCGCTAACACGACCGAGAGGGATGAGACGAGCAATGCTGATGCAGTGACTTCTTCTTTAATTCTCAAGACGGTCCAGCTGCACCACTTTCACTCGAACATCGTACATCACCATCTCGAAAGACTCTTGCCAAATATTGATAACGATACATCGAGTCGTCCCTCTGGTGATATAGACACTGGCGCTCTCCAAATCTTGCACTCGAGATCAAAATAAATACCAAGGACTTGCGCATTTCTCCCTGTGTGTGTGTGTGTGTGTGTGCGTGTGTGTGTGTGTGCGAGAAAAGAGATTTCATCACACAGCACTACTCCTCAAGTGGTAAATTCGGGACAAGAAAGGATCATTCTCACTGTCTCTATGTTGCTATGCTTTGGACTGATTAGAAGTAATAAAACTAAAGATTCTGATAACACTAAATACTCTTGAGAAGCTTTACTCGTAAACCTTCATAAGAAAATATGAGAGTGAAGTTTTTATGACAGTTTTGACCCGATTTATATATATTACCATTCCTAATAATTATAATAATAAATCATTCTATTTGAGAAATGAAAATCTCGTGACACAGAAGCAATATGGAGACTAAGAAGAAAGAAAAATAATGCTTTGGGTAAATTTTCCTCTTGCTAGAGAGCTTGGCCCTTTCAGTGACAGACGGCGATCAGGAACTTTCGTTGTTTCATCATGGTCTTATCGTTTCAAAATCCGATGCTTTTTCTTCAGACTAGCCGCTGTTACTTCAAGTCAGAAAAATGAAGAAGAATAGGAAGAATAAACGCGTAATAAATTCAACCTTGCAGAATTACACTCGGCGAAAAGGCTAATTCTAGGCTACAGGATCTGGTTCGTATTTCCAACTGAAAAGAAATAATATATCTATTCCATAACGTTGACTCCCAGGGCCAGCAATTACCGAACTGCTGGGCGTGTTTCAAAAATGCCTTACTTTCGAAGGCTCAAGATCCGAACGGTCATCGTCTTTTCCACCCACCCACAAGAATGCAAAAATGCTGCAAGAAATACTAAATAAGGTATGCGTGGAGAGGATACAATTCGGATGTGTTATCTAAATGGGATGAATTTATTTACTTTAAGTCTAATGTAAATCTGCCACGTACACAGTCATACCCTATCTTTAATAATTACTCAACTGTAGTTCAGTAATCATGACGCAAACGTGCACGCATATCCAAACACCCACACACACATGTATATATGTATATATATATATATATATATATATATATATATATATATATATTACACATATATATATATATATATATATATATATATAAACAACACAATATGATAGATAGGCGTATAACAGACCAGTTGATAAAGCGGTTACTTGAAATGGAAATCATCTCTGGACGATTCTCCCCGTGCATTCAATTAGGAAATATGAAAGGACAACCTATTCATTCTTTAGACAGAAAGGAAAACATGATCACGAGCCAAACAATGTGACTGGTGAAAAAACTAACAAATGAAAGCTACGATAAGCATTGAGAGAACGGGGAAAATTACATCTACATCTGACGGGAGAGAAAGGCCAGTCAAGTTATGGGCTGATGGTGAGGTGAAAAAGTTATAAAAGGGTCCTCAGGAATATGAAAAGTATGTGCTGGCTAAAAGGGAAGGGTGGAGGAATGTGTACAGAATGTGGCGCATATGTAGCTTTGAACTCGAAGAGGCGTTACGTGAAGGGGCTTCTCCTCTACATAAGAAATCAAGAGGACAAACTTGTGACTAATGCATTGTTTTTGTTTAATTCCTCTTTCTAACTGAAAATTTAATCTTTATCTATTAACAGAAATAATGAATACTGGATGGGCCTACTATATATGTCAACCCAGCGGTCATCTTATCCGAAGAGGATTTTTTTTTTTTTTTTTTTTTTTTGTAGCAAAAACTTTTCTACCAGAGAAGTGGTAGGCTCAGGAAAATACAGGACAGACATTACTGTCAAGTTCTCCTTCCAGTTACGGAATAAGTATAAGTACTGTCTTTTGAGAGAGAGAGAGAGAGAGAGAGAGAGAGAGAGAGAGAGAGAGAGAGATTCAACGGCCAACAGTGGTCTCATTAGTAGTATGTCGAGTGCCCTCACCTTCTGCGAGATTGAAGTCTGGCACGCAGGCACAGAGATGCATAAATATTTAAACTCTCCATAGATGGGGCTGGGCACGCAATTTTTGTACTGAAGACTTCTCAAGCCAAATATCAATCAGCTAATTAATACCGAGACGAAATAACGCCTCCCTTCCCATCCGTACGTCCTGAAAACTTTGCCACTGCCTCGAAAAACACAGCTGTTGCAGACACAGAGCGCGCGTTGTCTCTAGTCTCATGATTACGATGCTCTCGACAGAAGCGCGCAGCCCCTATTTATTGTAGTGTACATCCTAATTATCATTTAAATGGGTCTCTCATGTCAGGAGTATGGTTACGGCCTCATCCAGGATTTTAAGTATCAAATGTTGCAGACATTAGAGTTTTGGCTATTAAATTAAACGATGCTTATATAAAGAGCGAGGAGACTTGTGTTAACAATTCTGTCATTATGGTGTCATTGTGGTGAAAAAAAAAAAAAAAGTTTCATGTTTACAAATTCCCTTTCTATTACCATGAAACAGTTTTTGAAAACGCAAAATCCGAGTTTCATCCA
>NC_061087.1:32487338-32492338 GCF_015104395.2 Macrobrachium nipponense | reverse complement strand
CAGTTTCTTTATTTTGTGTCAACGATTGAGTCATTACATAACTAAAATGGCTTTTTTACAAATGCAGCTGGAGTTGCAATGATGTCTTGTTAATGGTGACTGTTGATAAATTTTAGTGTGTGTAAGTCTGAAAATTTACTGAAATTAGGTGAAAAATAATACTTTCCATAGCCATTCTAAAGCTATGCCAACAATTACGGCACATATTTGCTTAAATCTGGCTGTAACCAATATAATTGTACTCATCAAAATCCATCATGTTAGTACTGAATGCTGGTTATTATTATGAATTAAATTTCTTTTGAGATTCGAACAACACCTAGGGGGAAAACACGGAAAACAAAATGAGTTGGTTTCATTAGTCTACCTTGGAACTATGTGTAAATGCCCAACGGTATTGTCAAAAGAGCTGAAATCGTAAGTGCACATGGCAGAGCCTGAAATATCAGAGGCTAAATATATGTGTGTGTGTGTGTATGGGACTCATCATATATGGGAATCATACACACACACACACACACACACACACACACACACACACACACACACACATATATATATATAGTATATATATAATATATATATATATATATATATATGCATGCTTATAAACACTCTTACACGAGATCTTATATGCCAGAACACCACGGGAAGAAATGAAACACGGTTGTAGATCCTGACCGGTGCCGGCTTTGTTGCTAACTTAGGACTTATGCAGAATATTCATGTGCACTGTCTTGCAAGCATATATATTATAAATTATATCATAGATATGTATATATATACACACACACACATATATATATATACATTTTTGTTGGTGAATAATAGGACACTAGCTCAAAATATAAGTTGTGAAGACGAAATATTTAAATTGAGTTGCAGGGCACAAATAATAACGTTTGATTCGAGCGGTTTCTAGGAAAATTGAATGGCATAATTAATCTTAAAATACCATGAAAACGAAACTCAAATCTTGTCTTGAGGTAACACGTCAGTCAATGGGTTTATCCGAGAGCACAGTGCAGTAGCTACGCCCTGCAATTTAGCTGTTCAGCTCCACTCAGCCCACCGTCATTTCTTTCGTTAAATTCAATTGCATTAGAATCAAACACTTCACGCACACAACGAGCAAACACGTACACGTAAATAAAGATACAAATCCGATTATGATGGCACATTATTTTTCACATAACTTTATGTAACGACAAATGCCTCTGCCACCATTAGCAATTCAGAAAAATACTGTTTTGTAGGAAATAATTGCAAGTCCCCATAAAAAATGATTCCCATTATTCATCCGCAGTAGTCGTTAAGAGAATTTCTTATGGTTCAGGGTACACCATCTTTTCTCTTGGAACCAGAGAGAGAGAGAGAGATACATTCCTGTGTTGTATAATGACGTTCCAGGAACTTTAGACGTAAACGAGGAGCAGTGTCCAAGGTGTCAAATGAAAGAAATGGGGAAATATAGAAGTGTCAACCAAGGAACGATTGTTCAGCGTAAATTCCCTTCTTTTCCTTCCTTTTTTTAATGATTAAATCATTCTCTGTTTAAAAGGAATCAGTTATGGACTTTATTACTTAATCTCTGCAGATGGTAACAGCCACGAAAGACCCACTAGGCCATACTTGAATAATTATTATCAGGGCAGAATTCACCCTAAAGAACAGAGGTGCGTGTATGAACGTCATATACAAAGTCCTGATAATCCCGAGGCAGAAAGGCCCCAGGAAAGCAAAGCAATAATGTAAATGCACGTGAAGGCAAAACGAATCGCGGCTCTGTGCCTTCAGGGCGCTGCGTCTACAAGAAAGGAAGGTTAAAAGAAGCGCCGTATCTCACGGGAGGATTAAAAAAAGAAGATCGATTATGGGCTTTCACTTTGCTCGGGATATTTACTTCTTCCTTTCAGGAAACCTTAATTCCCGATTGCAGACGATATATGACTATTGAGCTTCGAAGGAAAACGTAGCTGCCTTGCACATATAAACAACAACTGCGTAGAAAAATATTAGGCTTAAAACGGTGTAGTAAGTCACGCTGGCTTAAAACTAGGTCTCGGATACTGCATTTGCTTTACCAAGCAATAATTGATACCAAAATATGAGATACTTTTCTATTGTCGATTTTGGGGTGGGATAGGTCATCCACTTCTGATTCTGTAAGTGATAATTGTGGAGAAAATCATTTTTATAAATTGTTTTCTTATCTTTTATCACGCAGTATATTCTGCGTATACGAGTTTGTGAATATACTCACTCATTTCAAAGTTAAGTCAGCATGATTTCCAACTGGCGAGCGACGAACAAAATCATACACTGCATCAGGCACGAACTTACAATCATTTCGCTTTTCTTAGTCTTATTTTAGTTGTGCCGTGTGTCATATTTATTGGCCTGTACCTTGATTGATAACTTTAATTCCCGCTAAATGTAAAATACGTTACCTGAAAACTGATTGTGTTAATATATAATCCAGTCAATAATGACATATGCTTAGGTTATTCGTATTACGATTTATTTCTAAAAATGACAGACATCATTATGTAAAAGCTTGGAAACTACGTAGGTCCAGAAATTCCACATTTGCTGATTCCTCAAATGACATTTTTATCTCACATATTTGCATATCCACATCACCATAGATAAAAAAAATTCCAGGCATGAAAAAAAGTAAGATTGTAATTATGATACATGTAAGCAATTAGCCAGCTAGGTTTATTCTTAACTGAGGCAAAGCAAAACAAACTGGACGGTCTTCAAATGCAACCGTTTGTTTGGAAGCTGGGTCAAGCATAATATTTTGGAGCGCTTGCAACACTGTCAGCATTTTAACTGCGCAGATGGGGCAAAGACCTGAGCAAAAGCTCATATTACAACGAAAGTGTAGCATAAGTTTGTTTTTCTAGTTACAAAAGTGAAAAGACTTTAGTAGTCGACAATCGCAAGTCCTTTTCTAGCCCAGACCTAAAGAAAACAAGCGAAATGAAAATGCCGGACTGGGGGACTTGCCTGCGGAGGAAGCAACAGACTTGCCTTCTATAGGATAAAAGAAAAGTTTTAAGAGTCGAGAAATACAGGCGTAGGAAGAGAATTCCAAATTTTGGCAGATGAAGGAAAGAAACAGGTTGTCAACCCATACAGTTCGAGGATTGCCGATATCCAGAGAGCATGTGTGTAGAAGTGACCTGAAGCTGCTGCGAAGTTGCCCAATGGAGGAAGAAACTGTCCCCTTGACCATAATGGATTGACAACCAAAATAAAACCCATAGAAAACAAGCAAAAAATGCGCCAAAGTTTCTTCGGCCCACTCGAGTTTTCTGGACATTGTATAATGAAGGCTATCGAAAGTAGATCTATCTTTCGGTGGTCTCAGTATAATCATGATATAGCAATGACAAGGCAGTCCCGCTCTGGGCCACCAGTTTGGGACTCATTTGTGCACGCGATTTTGTGACGTCACCCAAACCGGTCGAAGCACCGATTTGTTGATGCAAACATAGGGATAACTGCCTTTGTTACACTTTGAAATCCGATTTAATAAATATCACTCCTTCGATTAAAGCGGCGAATGCGATTTTGGACATATGAACTATTGTAGATCATGTTAATATCGATATTAGAGAAATCGAATAGGCGAAAAGTTGCGCAAATAAGGGTTTTGTGTGTGTGTGTGTGTGTGTGTGTTGTGTGTGTGTGTGTGAAACCTTTAAAGACTTACAGGATCCTGGAGACTGATGTCATGAGATTTTTTCGACGGTGTTTTTTTTAACCTCCCTGTCTTGTCTTTGTGTACATTAGGGACCTCGTTGTCAATTGTTTTAAAGTTCATTTCTTTTTGTAAGTTGTCCGTTGGGGCGAGTCCGCCTTTCAGTTCATGTATTTTGTTAAATTTTGTGATAAAATTGTGAAACCCAATTTTTAACAAAACTAAAATGTGTAAATTTAACAAAATACACAAACTGAAAGGAAACTCACGTCAATGGACAACTTACAAAAGAAAATCAAATTTAAAACATTTAACAACGAGGTCTCAAATGCACTCAAGGACAAGACAATAAAGTTTATATAAAAAAAAAACCGTGGAAGAACTTCTATGACATCAGTCTCCAGGTTCCTGCCAGGTTCTAATAGTTTCACACACAAAAAAACCTCATTTGCGCGACATTTCGCCTAATCGATTTCTCCAATATCGACATTCACATGAACTACAATATTTCATATATCCAAAATCGCATACACCGCTTAAATCAATGAAGGGATATTTATTCAATCGCATTTCTAAATGTAATAAAGGCAATTACCCCTATGTTAACATCAGTAAATTGTCGCTTCGACAGGTTTGTGTGGACTGGAGTAGGTCACTGATGAGCCAGAGGTGGGGAAGCAGCAGATGTTGCTCCGTCAACAGTATGAAGTGATTAGACAAAAAATTGCGAACTAGCCCACAGAAGGAAAGAGAAAAGCCCCATCACTTTACTTTAACCACTCCTTTGTCGTTACAATAAGAAATTGCATGGCTTCAGTATCAGTCCGCATACCTCAATTTTAATTATGAAAATCTCACAATCACACGAGTCACTTGACAAAAGGAAACAAATCCACAGTGATGTTTGTACAAAAAGTCAGCGCCTGAGAAGAAGTACATCACTGGGGATTTGTCTCTGATCTATCATTACTATCATTGTTGTGATACGCTTGATTTAGAATTTGCTAATATATCTGTGTAACCAAGTGCAAAAATAGCAATAATGTAATCTCTCTCTCGAGTCAGTCATAAAAAAATAACTGTTTTGTTTTGTCATAATAAAGTCTTGTCAGTTCTGCAGACGTTCACTTAAACCTGTGTCACTCTCTACATTTAAAATTGGGTTAAAAGGTCACAATGATTTCATTTTGAGGTTGATCTTCTCGTGTTACTTGGTTGTTGACCTCGAAGAATTTGATGTAGTTATCATTTAGACAGATCGCAGTCATTCTATGAATGCATGAAGAGT
>NC_061087.1:32467338-32482338 GCF_015104395.2 Macrobrachium nipponense | reverse complement strand
ATCAGGTCTATTTTTTCTTATTTAAACGTAGTTTTCTAAGAGTATTTTACCAGTCTTATTGCAGGTCGGCCTGACAGAGTTTTAAGAGGGTATTGGTACTCCCCTATTTGGCACTCTTCTATTCCATCTCCATTATGAGGTCACCAAGGTATTGACAAGCTTGATATTGACACCGAATTACTTCAAAATGGCCACTTCCTTGAATTCCCCTGATGGCTACCACATCAAGAGCTAGGTACTTAAAGATGTGATTTGGGTGACTATACCGATGATTTCTACACCTGAACTTGATGACCGTGTTAGACATAATAAACCGAAGCTAAAATTTGAGGTGGCCGCCTCTAAAAACTATAATACACTTTAATTCTAGAAGTACATTAGCTGCTTATTCACGAAATGTGCAGCTGCTGATATGCTCATTGCTGTCATGTATTATTGTTATTGTATTAAAGATAATTTCCCAACAGTTCTAGTTTTAAAGTTACAGTCATTAATATTTCATTGACAGCCATTTCAAAAATGACTATGGCCGTCATATATTCATCAAAGGCGATGTTACCATTGTGTTCAGCAGTACAAAAGAAAAAAAAAACTGTGAATAAGCATTATACTCATCTTCCTGGCATTTATAATTTTAAAGTTACTATGTATCACAGTTTTCTAGAGACAAAGTAAGTATATAAGATGACGAGGAATATTATATTCCCAGGGTACCTTTTCTTTTTTTTTTTTTTAGCCAGTAATCCATGCTGAGACACATTACAGACAAAAGTGCCTATAAGGATAAATATATCCAATGGAAAAATTGATCCAACAGAAAAAGTTACTAAATGTACAAAAGTTCCCCATTTTACCCAAAGGACAAAATTTACACGACAGACAATAATCCCAGTGTAGACACCGAGATTAAGTATTCGGGTAGTTTAGTAATGAAAAATAGGACCCCCCAAAGAGTCAGTAGGTGAAAGACCAATGACCTCTCAAAAGCACAGTGAAAGGAGGCTACCTCTGGCAAAATTAGATCCTATGCTAAACAGCAAACACGACCCAGTGTAGAATATCCGATGATGAATAAGTTTAGTTGAGGTTATGCCGAAGGCCCAACTGGTTTTGATCTGTGTTGCTACGTAGCTCAAAAAAGGGACTTTCTAATGAAATTTTTTGAAATCGATAATGACCGAATTATGAAAAATCAACAATTTCATGCTAATCCTCGTGACGGCAGATTTTGTTTCTTTTTTTTAAGTAATTTAAAATGCTTAAAAACGCCTAATTTCATATGTATTGGTCAGTCCAAGTATTAGATATCTCTCGGCTTTGTTAACCTAGCCTCAATTCAAATTGGGTGCGTTAAGATGGTGTCTGCATTGCACGCTAACGATTTGAATGATAAATGTGAACTCATTCTTTTTCTTTTTCACGCTGGAGTAATATTGGCAATATGCTTTTGGAAACAGTTTAAAGGGGTATACGACTATGGAGAGAGAAAGAGAGAGAGAGAGAGAGAGAGAGAGAGAGAGAGAGAGAGAGAGAGATTCATTCACCTGCAACTTAGCATTACTACCTTACGTTAAATGATCAAAACATTCATTTTGTTTTCATCAACAAGAGACGTTCTGTCGCGTTTAATGCGAGAGAGAGAGAGAGAGAGAGAGAGAGAGAGAGAGAGAGATTGTGGTGTGGCAGTTGCAGAGCCTAGCCTTTAAATCTCGGTGGAGGAGGGCGGCCGTGAGCGCGCATGGAAAGGAATGCGAATGCATTATGAACAGTGGCGGAGGTCTGAAAGAAGCCCCAGAGGCTTCCCAAGGTCTTGGGATCCTCTGATCCTCACCATGCGCTAAGCTGTTTTCACATGTCGCCCTTACATGGTTAGGGTTCGATGTGCTCGACATAAACGGCGTGCCAGAAATATTTCGGCTGATAACGGGGATAGGATCGTCATACATATGATTTATTGGCATACGCACTTGGAGCATATGCATACTGTTTACTTGTTTATATATATATATCTATATATATATATATATATATATATATATATATATATATATATATATATATACGTTCATATATAGACATATACATATACACATATATAAACGAGATGAATCCTTATCTACTTATATATGTTACGTTACACCTTCTGCTGTGTTGATAAAAGAATGATTTTGCTGGACTTTCTTGGTTATGAGAAAATGACATACTAATGGTCTTTTATTCAGATATATAATAAATAATGTCTCTCATGCTTTAAGTGGTTTGCTCTATGTTCAATAAGCAGGCTCCTTACCATGGTCTGGATTTCAAAGGAAGAGGAGTGAATCGAGAGATTATTTCCAAAACTAGAAGTTGTTACTTAAAAGTCGTGTGATCCACTTGACAAGCAAATACTTGGGGCGAAAAGAGGTATTGGTGACGGTAGACAAAACGCGAAAGCGAAACGGTTATGTTTCTTTCAGTTCTTCAATGGAGACACTGACCTAAATATAGTGTATTACACATCGATTGGCTAGTTTATTAACATTACCTCATGCCGCCTGGCAACAGGTCATAATCATCCTCATACTAGGCTATCTATTAACGCTGTTTACAGGAAATTTCAGCATTTAAACTATCCTTTAGAGATCACTACAAGCCTTGGTGAAATGCCGCGTTTATTATGGTCATCAGTAAATAATAAGTTTGAAAATGTCAAGCGACATAAAATGAAAATACAACATTTCATAATAGCTCAGCCTATTCGTGGCTCTTAAGGCCTAAGCCCTAAGGAAATCCCTATTGAGACAATGAGATGGGTCACTCTAATAGGGGCGTCTGTCGCTCTCCCGAATATTCATGTCATTCATAAATTGAAATGAAACAACCTTGTTCCTAGCTTGCATCCCTCACCTTTCACAGAGTGAACGTGGCAGACGGATTTGTAGCATTCTGCCACCAATAAACTTCTGTGGATAGTGAAAGTGTTACAACTAATATCAGCGTTTTATTTCATACTCATAAAAATTAGAGTCGCTCTCTTGATGGCTGACAAAACATCTGGAGAAGAACTGAACCTAATAGATGGTTTATGCTCAGGTTATAACGAAGAACCTGCGATCGTGGTTGTCATCGACACATTTTTCACATTTCAAGCAAAATTTGAAACTGGAAAGAGTTCTACTAATTTTTTTTTGGCATGATCCAGTATTGTCAAAAGGAAAATATCAATTTCAGTACTATTGCTAGAATGTTAATGTCCGCAGTATAGCTAAGCGGTAACAATAAGACTAAAGTTTCTTCTCTGTCTTTATGAAATTTTTCCCGTAATGTGAGAAACACAACAGACAATAGGCAGTTTACTCATTACACTCCTGTTACCATACTACGCGAATTAACGAGTAATCCTGTCAGACATGGAAACCTTTCAAAATGAAATTTCAGCTTTTTACAGCCTCCAATATATCTTCAATAATACTGTTTGTATATAGATTTCCTTCAAAGGGTTATTTAGACATATTGGATATTTAAATCTGTGAAGAAGGGGATGAGATTACGGTCGGCTTCGGGAACAAGAGTCCGTAATGACATAATCTAAAATTACAATAAGGAAAAAAAGGAGATGGAAGTGTTAATAAAATGATTTTGGACAGCATGCCCCCTAATCACACAGACATTAAGTGAACTTTCTTCTCAGTTTTATTATTTTTTTGTGTGGGAAGATGAGAAAACACAAACATTTGTAACTAAACTGGTTACAGAGAGCAAGATGTAAACTGGTACTGAAACAGGTAATATCCCCGTACGATTTCTGACGACACGATTTACAAATATTCCATCATTTTACGTTAATATTATGAGCCTGAGATTCCCAAGTTTCAGCTTTTTAAAATAGCTGATCATCGATGACTGTTCCGTGAAATTACTTGCATTGATTACAGTATTTTTTTAAGATACCTGAATGAGTTCCAAGGCCTTTTCTGTTTCTAAATTCCCTGTCGAATGCCTATGAAAACAGTTCCTGCACATAAACGAGATATACCAGTAGAATTATTGTAAATCTATGCTAACTTGATCTTTTTCATCCAAGATTTGTCATCATATTACAGGAATGTTTCATTGCCAAGCTCGGTTTTGGAGGTATTGGTAACAACACAACACTATTCTTGTCAAGTACCATTTTCATTCACTTTATGAAGACTTGCAACAAGCTGATGGTGTTCCTTAGGTGAAGGCTGAAATTTCGCTTCAGTGGCGTGATCGGTATGGTCTCGGCCTGCCACATCAGTGGCCGCGAGTTCGATTCTCGGGCATTCTACTGAAGAGTTAGAGATATTTCTGGTGATAGAAGCTCGCTCTCGACGTGGTTCGGAAGTCACGTAAAGCCGTTGGTCCTGTTGCTGAATAACCAATGGTTTCATGCAACGTAAAAACACCATACAAACAAACAAACACACAAACAAACCGCTGAAATTTCTCAAGTCCTCTCTGCCCTGTGGTTTTAACCAGTAGAAAGTATAATGAGACAATCTCCCAGTCATCACCAATCTCGAGTTACCAAGAGGGAAGCGAATCACGCAACAAATGATCAAAATAAAAGAACGTACAGTGAAAGACTGAAAACAGTTCGTTAATCCTTTTCGGTGGCAATCCCCATTTGGCTTTGGAACGGAGCGAGTGGTGGACAAACAACAACATTTCCCGTTCCAGTCCATCAGCTGCCACAAAATACCAAATTCACCAGCTGATGATTGCCCCGTAATGGCACTTGCATCGAGTTGTTGCTCTGCATTTGCAGAGGAATATTGACGAAGATAACCGTTTTAATTTCGCTAAATGAAAACGAGGGAGAAGCGCAGAAGGAGAGATGGCAGATTTCTCACAGATCATTATGCATGCTTCAGTGTTTCGCTTGTTCATTTCATGCTTGCTGACAAGCATTATGGCCCTTGCATGTGAATAAACAAGCAATCACAAATTTATACAGGCACATACACAGAAATACACACACACACACACACACACACACACACACATATATATATATATATATATATATATATATGTATAATTATATATATATATATATATATATACTATATATGTGTATGTACGTATATGTATAATATACGTCTCTTACACCTTGAAGAGGTGACCACAAAAGAGATGCCCCTAGTTAGTAGTCAGTCTGTTATTTACATACGTATGCTTACATATACATACGATTACATATAAAAGAGAGAGAGAGAGAGAGAGAGAGAGAGAGAGAGAGAGAGAACAAAGTAAATAGACGATTTATTTATAGTCTAGTACACTGTAAAACTTAATGGCGAAAGAAGTTACAGTTTATGCATTATACGTTTTCGTCTATACAACAAGCGAATGACCACCAGTTTGTAAGACATCTCACTGAAATTTCCCTTTTTTTATTTTTTTTATTTTCGGCTAATATCATTTTGCTGTTGGAGTAACGACATTATTTCCCCCGAAAAAAAGCTTGACGAATGGAATGGGATTTTGGGTACCGTGGGAGAAATATTCCAAAACTGCAATGAATTCTTGATGGATTTAAATTCGGGTATTTTTGCTTCAGATGACAACATCAGAAATCAAATTTTGCTCCGAAAAATTCCTGGGGAAGAATTTTTCTTACACGAAGCATCTGCTTTAGAAAGGTCCGATATTCAACAAACGAAAATACTCATCATTATTAACTTTTCTTGTATCATCTCCGAACAAGATTCTCTCCAAAGATGGCCGTATTAGTTGGCAGTCCATCTCCACAGGTCCTCTCCACACCTTGCATTACCTCTACCGCCTTTGCCTATTTGTTGGCCCTAATGCTCACTACATCGCTGGTTTTCCAAGCAACAAGGGGTCTGGCCATTGTTTGGACGGGTGACCACCGATGAAAGACGGACGGCGTCGTTGTGGTACTCACTACAGAATGTAAAGATCATGTTTGAGTAATAAAGGGTCACATCGAGGCCTGAGAGGACGATGAGAATATGAGTGAATAATCTGTCAGTCATTTGAGAAAATGGCGACGACAAACTTATTTTTGTGACGAATCTGTCTCGACATAAATAATGGTTGGAAATGATTCGCACGCTTTCAATCTCTTCGCCACTCTGCCCTCCCGAGAAAAATGAAACTCTCTATTGGCCAGTAAGAATGGAATTTATATTTTTCCAGTTGTTCTTAATCTCATATTTCAAAACTTTGATGTCACCGATTTATTTGCCAATATGCTGATTTCAAATTAATGTCATTTATTCGGCTAAAAAGAAAGAAACAAAAAACTCAGTAAGGGGAAACTGAAGAATTTTGTATTCGTAATTAGTTTGATATGAGTAAAAAGATGCATTTTGCTTCTGTCGTAATGTTTAAGTGAATGAGGTAAAAAGGAAAAATAAAGTTAATAAAATATTACAAGCTAAACCATACAACATATCGGGGAACAAAGTATGTAAAGAGTGGAAAAACAATAATTGTAAACCATTTCTTTTTTAGAGAAGTAAGGGAGAATTGGTGAAAATGATTAAGAAATTAAGATGAAAATAATAGAAACGTATCCAAGGGATTTTTATAGTTATGAATGCGCACATTTATGAAAAATATGAATGCGCACATTTTTGAAAAATCAAGATCCTACCCGCTGAAAAAAAAGTTATGACAGCATAGGGATATAGGGATGAGATAATGAACTACTGTGTCGACCCCTTTACAGCAATTAACATTAATCTTAATAACATGATTGACGTGCTCATCGATTGGACATACATAGAAAAATAAGATGATAATCGATAATCAGTATTATAGCATCATCAGCGTCAATGATCTAGCAGGCCTACCAGCGAACTGCCCCATCAATCACTACACGGATCTTATAACGCTTTCCCTTTCCATTTGACAAGCTCTCTCTCTCTCTCTCTCTCTCTCTCTCTCTCTCTCTCTCTCTCTCTCTCTTCCGTTAGACTGTTACATTCTGTTTGCTTATTACTTCTTTATGAAGGTATTTTTTCATATACTGAATTTTTGTCATGGTGGTCAAAATGCTGAAAAGAACTCAAAAACTTTTATGCCACAAGTTGAAAAAATAGGGTTCGAGGGGAAAAACTCCCGTTCTTTTGGTAATTCCGTTGACCATGTCATTTTTTTTCTGCAAGTCTTTCGTCAACTGCCTGATGTTCTTATTTTAAGCAGGTTTGGCTGAGCAGCAAATCAAATGGGACAGAGAAGCCGTGAGATTTAAACCACAGGCAACAATCGACAAGAAGCCACAATCCGAATGGGCAGAGAGAGAGAGAGAGAGAGAGAGAGAGAGAGAGAGATAGAGAGAGAGAGAGCAGAGAGAGAGAGAGAGAGAGAGAGAGAGAGAGAGAGAGTTATATATACATGTTAGAAGAATCCAGAAGAACAGCTATTACATATTGCAAACATGTTAAGGATATCTCTGCCAAATAATGATTGTCAGATTCATAATCAAAGTAGCAATTGCAATCAAATACTGCACACTACATCGCAGTTTTCACATTCAATTACAGTACTTTGGTTCATAGTCATATAT
The DNA here is from genome assembly GCF_015104395.2 of Macrobrachium nipponense. Classification (NCBI taxonomy): domain Eukaryota; kingdom Metazoa; phylum Arthropoda; class Malacostraca; order Decapoda; family Palaemonidae; genus Macrobrachium; species Macrobrachium nipponense. The sequence goes on along the minus strand of NC_061087.1, from coordinate 32,474,792 downwards.
CTTTTTACCAGTGATAAGATCCGTTTAGCATAGCTATCCCAAAGCTTTCTATCATTTCCTTTTTCCTCCACAAATAGTTTTTTTAATATTGGTCATTAAGCTCGGCAACAAAATTTAATTCATTATTCCCTGAATTTGTTTGGCAGAAAGACAAAGAAATCGAATTAAACAAGCGACAGAACTGAACGGGGCAATAACGATTGAAAAAGAAGTTGGGGGTAAGCCTTGGTAAAACTAAGCAATATTTTAGAATTATGTTGTTCCAGGATTAAGAAGAGAAATGGCTTTACTCTGGACGCAATTCAGTTAGCAAAAGCGAAATAAAATTGAGATTCGACCATGCTTTTCAAAGTCAAAAATTATTTTCCATATCGACAAAAATTAGTGAAAGGATGTACAGAACGTAATCAGTCATATCACCATGAACTGACCAGAAAGAGCGTTCTGTAAGGTAAAAAAAAAAAAAAAAAAAAAAAATCTAGGTTAGACAAAAAGAAAAAAAAATAGTTTGAGCGAATGAGATTTGCTTTGGAAACCAAGAGATCACCGTCATTTAGTATTTGCAAAAGCTAGACAATACTCCGAATGCATACTCTTCCGCCATCGTCAGAGGCATATGATATTTCCCGGAATAAAATGAAATCTTACATGTTAAGAGATTTTCACGGGACCTATGTGGTTACAAATTCCACTAAAGCCTCGGGGTTATCTTCAAAAAGAAAAAAAAGACGAAAAAAGTTAGTATCACAATACTAACCGGAAAAAAAAATGGATTTGCAACCTAAAAATCTAATCGGCTGATCCTTTTATTATAGCCAACTCCTCTACAAAATTTTCCTTGAAAGCATCAATACCTTTTTTTGAGAAAGAAAAAAAATGCGTGGTATTAAATTATTCCAATTTCGCTGACGGAAGAATTTTAGCAAACGTCTAGTAATAAGAATTGGCTTTCACTGGAAGTAGTTTCTTTGCATTAAAGTTAAATATGATACGAGCCATAAAGTGCTCGTTATATGAACACCTGAATCTTTAAAAGGCGGTTATTTCTAAACATTCTAGACTGGAACACAATAGATACTCCCCCCTTACTAGGTTCTCCAGTGCTTGGAAGGTTGAATCACCCTGTAATTGTTCACTGTGCCAAGCACATTTCCTCCGAGATCTCCCCGTGGAAATATTGAGAGGTTCTTGCAGTCTCAAATGCTCTTCTGTCGCCGACTCGTGCCGGGAACAGCCACCCTTAGAAAAGCGGAAGGTTAAGCGACGGAAAGTGTGAGGAGGAGGAGGAGGAGGAGGAGGAGGAGGAGTCCTTTCCCAAAGATGCTTGAAATGTTGTCTCTCGGCGACTTTCCCACTTCCCCGTTTTTAACGCTTTGCAGACTTTTAAAGGGAATGGCTGCAGGTGTCTCAGAGGTGGAGGGGCTGGTGCACAGGGTGGTCTGGGATGTGAGGTTCTTACGAGCTTTATCTCTCTTATTTCATCTGGACACCTCTCTCTCTCTCTCTCTCTCTCTCTCTCTCTCTCTGGAGTTGGCGGTCTTTATCTTGGACTCACACCAACTGCTAGATATGTCCCATTACGGAACATTTAACAAAATTCATTACAGCCTCTGCAATTAATGGAATAGAAAATGATGACAAGAACAATATTTGGAAAGTTATACCGAGAAACTTGTTATTGTAAATATATACAAATTTTTAAATTTACATGAAAAAATACGTTGAGTTTACTTTTTAATGGGAGATCACACTATTTTGAGTTAAATGATTTTCGTAATGAGATTCTCCTTTAAGATGCTTCGTCAAGACCTACATTAGATTCACAAAATTCGTTTTAGAACATTCGTAGACACCTTTACTTAATCCTGCATAGTAGTTTGTTAGAACAACAAACGTGGTGACTCTCTCTCTCTCTCTATCTCTCTCGTCTCTCGCTCATCATCTCTCTCTCTCTCTCTCTCTCTCCCCATTATTTAATGTGTGGTATAAATTAATTTACTGTAGGTCGGCAGAAAATATTGCTGGCCTCGTGGTTGAAATAAATGATTAATAATTCATGTCATGGATATGAGCTTAGGACAGCATAACTTTATATATATATATATATATATATATATATATATATATATATATATATATATATATATATATATATATATATATATATATATATATGCCTTTATGTTTATTCATGCTTTCCTTCATTTTCATACTTTAGTTGCATTTTCGAGATTCATAGAAACTCTTGGTGACCAGGACGAACTTTATAGCCACAAAAACAAACATATATATTATATATATATATCTTGATATATATATATATATATATATATTTATATATGATATATATCTATATATATTATATATATATATATATATAATATATATATATATATATAAGAATCGTTGGTGAAGCAGACTCGACTAACATCACAGGTTGAAGAGGCAAAGGCATGTCCTTTACAAGTATCAAGTTTATTATGCCAACGTTTCACATCACATGATGCATCCACGAGGCTGGAAAATTACAGACTATGAATACTAAAACATGACTTGTGCACATTAAAAGATATTTTGACATTTACAAATGCAGAGATTAAAACAAAAACTTGAAAGGACCTCCGACCAAGGTAAGAGCTAAAAGGAAACTAAAGTTTTAGACAGAGAGAAGATAAACATACGAAAGATGACTAAAGCGAACGTGGAGAGTAAACAAACAGGCAATTAAGCTATGAACAGTTGAGTGGACGACGATGGGATGTTTAGTGTTGGTACATTAGTTTTTATAAAAAGCGACTCCAGCTCCATCAGCTCGTCGTCTTTACGGACAGATCAGATAACCTTAAAATCATTTATGTCCAAGCGGGCACCACAAAATTCTGAGAATGGTTCCGACCATTGGATAATTCGGGATTGGATAATCTGCACCCTGTACTGAAGTTGACACCTTGATGGGAGCAGAAAAAGACCTTGAGAAGCTTCCTCGTACATCCAGCGTAGGTTCCCAGACTACATCTGGGACAGGTATATATATTTCATTTATAGATAATGTTGGATGTCACGGAAGGGTTCAGTCTGTCCTTCACTCTGAAAAGAGAACGTATTGTTAGATGATTTCGTGGGATCAGCTTCAGGTTTACAGCTGGTAATTCATGATATATTAAACTCATACATTTCTTTTTAAAACTTGTCGTGAAGGAAAGCGAACTTAGCATAGATACATAACTTTAGAGCGGTATATATGGGAATAGATCGTTTCATTTTTGTGGTTAGGAGCTTATTAAGGACTCTATTGAAATAGTGGGATGGAAAACAATTGATGGGGAAAAATAAGCCAAGAACTCTACCTCTTTATGACAAGACGGCCAGGTGGAAGTCAGAGAATACGCCCCGTGGAGGAGGGTAGAGAGAAAATTCAACTTAGAATGGAAATTGCATGATCTATAAAGATTTGTGTCCAAATGCGTAAAAGTTCTTTCTCTATGAATGCTGGTTTCCATCCCTCTATTTCCATAGAGTCGTTCATATGCTCCTAACCGCAAAATGAAACGACCTATTCCCATATATACCGCTCCCAAGTTATGTATCTATGCTAAGTTCCCTGTCCTTCACGACAAAAGTTCTAAAAAGAAATGTATGAATTGAATTCATCTTGAATTGCCAGCTGTAACTCTGAAGTTGATCCCACGAAATCGTCTAAAAATACATTCTCTTTTCAGAGTGAAGGTCAGACTGAACCCTCCCGTGACATCCAACATTATTTATAAATGAATAGAATATATATATATATATATATATATATATATATATATATATATATATATATATATAATACCTCTCCCAGATGTCGTCTGGAACCTACGTTGGATGCACGAGGAGGCTTCTCAAGGTCCGTTTCTGCTCCCATCAAGGTGTCAGCCTAAGGACAGGGTGCAAATGATAGAAAGAAAATATGATAGGAGGTACAGTAAAAGGAAAGAAGGGAATTGCAACTAAATAATGCCTACAGTTTTGTATTTATAGAGATTTTTGGCATTATGCCAACCACTTGGGCAACTAAGGCCATTCAGCGCTGAATAGGAAATTGACAATAAACGGGTTGAAAGGTGTTCCAGGAGGAAAACCTCGCAGTTGTACTATGAAACAATTGTGTAGAAAGGGTGGACAGTAAGATGGAAGACAGAGAATATGAACGGAGGTACAGTAAAAGGAATAAAAGTAGTCGCAGCTAGGGGCCGAAAGGACGCTGCAAAGAACCTTAAGTAATGCCTACATTGCACCGAATGAGGTGCACTGACGGCACTACCACCCTACGGCGAGTAATGCCTATAGTGCACCGCATGAGGTGCACTGACGACACTACCTACCTTATGGGAAGGGTTGGAATCAGGAAGGGCGTATTTCCGTAAAACATTTGGTAAAATTTATCAATTTATTAAAAGATTTTTGGTTGTTAGATAAACAAGATTATTAAACATTGTTCGTAACTTCACTGAAAGAACGGATGAAAGAATTGTACGTAAAACAGTTTTTGATGAAAATGATTCAAGAGTATCGAAGAATAGGTAATCTTTATTATATTTATTAAAGATAATAATTCCTGATAAAGGAAAACCGAATAACGCATAAATATCATCTGTAAAATGTAAACAAATGCAGAAAAAACATTATTTGACAAAAGGAAATGCTGTATATATAAAAAGAAACTGCTGTGGAAATTATGAACTAAAAAAAAAGATTACATACTGAAATAATGGGGATAAAAGGGGAAAGAATAAAAGCGCACAGTAAAGGTGAAAGTAAAAAGAAAAAAAAAAAACATTAAAAAGGACACCGTCTATTTCCCTCCCCTCAAAGTCAAAGGGATAAAAAAAGGGAGAAAAAAGTCAGGAAGGAAAACACGAAGGCGAAATTGTGGTGGCCAAAAATAACGACTTGGGAGGAGGGGGACCGGTAGCGGATGTGGGGTTGGGTGGGTGGGTGAGAAAGGTTTTAATGCAATAGGGCCAAAGAGAGACAGCTTTAAAACGAAGAAACATTGTGACCTGACCGTCAGGCAGCTTTAAGGCCACGGAAAATCTTGTAGAGGTTCCCCTTTTCTTGATGGGCACCAGTTAATGGAATCTTGACCCCTGGCTTACCGCCGCCCTGGTTGGATTTTCTGCGGCAACGACATTCTTTGCTGATTTAAGAGAGAGGCATAAGTGGGGAAAAGTCCCTGTGCTTAAGATTAATTTGTACTGTCGTTTATTCAATCCTCTTTGAATACTGCGTCTACGCAGAGAGTATGTCTAATCAGTATGATGTGCTTCATATATAGTCTTGAACGAAAAAACAAAACTGTCAATTTTCATGGTTTTGAATTCCGGTAAAGTTAAGTTAATTTTACAGGGAAACTTGTCATTCTGCATCAGAAGAAATTCGATTAATACAAAGAGAAAGGACAAGGTATCATTAACATCTTTATACTCATCTAATTCTTTTTTAAATGTTGTCATGCTGTGTTTGGGTGCGTAACCTTCCGTACAGTCACTAATAAGCAGTTCCGGTAAGGTTTTAGCATCGATAATTCTTGAGATTGACAGCACTATTTAATCTAACATAAATCTTGAAACCTATTACAAAATGTTGCCAGTACTGTTCATGATTTCTCCACTTTCTGCTAAACAACTTCCTGTATTCATAGAAAATTTCTGGATGTCTTTACCTATAAGAGCTAAAAATGACTAACTGCGAAGATTTAAACCTAAGAAAATCTTCAGGAATTTTTTCTTAAGCTGAATAACTTGCTACCGTCAATGAAACTTACCGGAGAGGGAGAAGGAAATTTAATTTAGAACTTCTCTGATGTTACTCTCAACAGGTATGATAGGAATTCCACCTTTTCAATCTTCTGAAAAGCTATTGACATAGGCTTGTGAGTACATTTTCTAACCATCTTAGTAATGTTGAATGATCTGTTCTCTGGCATGTTTGCAAGAGTTCGGCGCGTTTGCGTTTGGTAGTTTATTGAAGGCGAAATAAGCAAAGTCTATATATACTACCTTGAAACTTCCGTGCCAGCCATGGGACGTCTGTCGATGTAGCGGGGGAAAAAAAGAGATAGGAAAACTTTTTTTATTCAACTGACAACGAACCTGAATTATTCAGACATAAAAGGCGAATGGCATCGGAGACTAGGCGTGAGATTCAGCAAAAGCAGAGGCAGTGAGGAAATTCTGAAGCCTAGATCTGGAAAGGAAGATACTGACCCTTCTTATTGAAGGTATTGGTTTCAAGAGTAACGTTGAAAGGTTCACTGTCAGGTGTTGCAAGGTCGCGTAGCTTGAGAAGGAACACTCCCCCTAGATCTCAACGGATGATAAGCTAAAATAGTACTTGTTGAAGAGAGAGAGAGAGAGAGAGAGAGAGAGAGAGAGAGAGAGAGAGAGAGAGAGCATCTTTAATTCAGTTTTCGCAGGAAAAGAGAAGATCGAGGAGCAAAGAAAGATCGTGGTCATTGACCGAATGAATTGCTTTCGATTCGTCCCCTCGAGGAGGGAGACAAATAACGGGCATCGCCAAACAAGTGACATTTCCCGAACAGAGACGAGAAAGTTGAGCATAAAGCTTTCATAAATAAGACAAAGAAAGAGATTTTTTTAGATACAATTCAAGCATTTGCTGTTGTGGTCTTTCCTGGACTAGTCTGAAGACACGTGATCAACCGAAATAATGCTATAAATCAAGAGGTTCATTTATATCTTCATTTAAAAATAGCCGAAGAATTGGCTGGAAGAGTAGATTGAGAATTAGGTCTTTACTGTGTCTGGGAGGTACTCGAGTTTTATTCATGATCCCCCTCTGCATTCAAAATTAAACACCAGCTTATATTGACGATGTGATGCAGATAGAAATCAAAATCAGCATCCATCTTTTTATTTCAGTTTCCCATGAGGGCCTTCAGACAATGACCTCACAAAAATACAAAGTTACAAACCTTACTCTGCTCATTTTAATGTCATCTCTAAACATATAAGAGTATCGAAGTCAGCAATATTGAATTTTAAAGGTTGCATAAGCAAAACAAAAAAAAATAAATAAAAATAAGGAGCAAAAATGGAAGTTTCCACTTATCCTTCCCTTTCAGAGAGAGAGAGAGAGAGAGAGAGAGAGAGAGAGAGAGAGAGAGAGAGAGAGAGAGAGAGATGACCCTTCGATGCTGACAGAGTTGTTTTACCGCGAGTTCTGTTTTCCCACTAAAAGACTTCAGTTGTTTTACAGGGGCCACTCTCCTCCTCTCTCCGCATTCGTTCTTTGATGGAAGTTGCCAGAGTAACAAAATGTTTTTATTATATTTATTATTATTAATCATGACTAGTAATCGTAGTTGTAGCAGTAATAGTAACCGATATGCAACCCTAGTTAGAGAAACAAAATGCCACAAGCCCAAGGACACAATACTGGAAGAATAA
>NC_061087.1:32374838-32462338 GCF_015104395.2 Macrobrachium nipponense | reverse complement strand
TCAATGGAATGGCCGAGAATCGAACCCGCGACCACCAAGGTGAGAAGCAAACACCAAACTAACCACGCCACTGAGGCGCTACCTTCTTTTTGGGATTCGCCTTCTTATTTCAAATAAGTCTTTTTAGTTTTGGGATGACTTTAAGTCAATTTGATCATTTAAACTACGTTGCTTTTATGGAAATGCACCTATACAATACATACACTTATTCTTGTCATTTTCAAAATGACTAATTCAGTGACCAAGCAAGAAAACTAACTCGATGCAGACTGATTGAAGAAATATATCGGTGAACAAGGACTACATTTCAGGTACATTTTAAAAGCTGGCATAAATGGTATTAATGTTTGTAATTTTGAAAGAAAATTTGTCATAGTTCTCATTGCATCCCAAAAATTTATTTATCTCGAATACTTTATATACTTCTGCGTTCTGTAAATCAGAATTGTAATATTCTTCTTACAAAGGCGCGTAACACAAATGGAAATCTGGAAAAGCCACTCGATTCAAAAATTCTCAGAGTGGCACGAGTCTTGAAATGCAGAAACAAATCCAAAGTTACGTAAAAGCACATTTATCTCCACAGAGAGCTTTCAAGAACCTGTTCGACACCCCTTTTCAAACGGGCGCCATGATGTAAAAACACTAACCAAGTAAAAATACAAAACTCAAAACAAGCATAGTTTATAAAACAAGGAAACGGTCGTTAATAGGAGCAAAAGTAGATCAGGTAATGACGTTGTTTTCTGAGGATCTCTTTGTTGGTCGTTAACAGCATAGGAATATGTTGGTGATGTTAATCATTTTTTCATGTAAATTATGTAAAATGCCAAACTCTCATACATTATGTCATTATGTAATACATTTACTGAACTTCCAGAATTTAGGGAGAAAAGTATTGATTCGGTTGCAGAGCAAGTGTGAGATTTGCTTAATAATAATATAGTTCCAAGAATTATGAAGAAATTTCCCAGTTACTATTGGAACAGGTGATTTTGGAAGGTGAATGATGTATTGTTTTGTTATTTTGGCGTCTGTACCAGCATGCCGATACACCCCATTTGATGTATATGTAATTTATGTCAATAAATGTTCTGAATTTGAAATTGAATAGGCGCCGGCAGCATCGGTTACTGGAAGTAACCGAGTTACCGGAGAGAGAGGAAGAGAGGCAAACGCAGCATCAGATGTGGCTAACGAGACGACTATTATAATGTTCTTTATTCTTAAATCGTTTAATTGAACTAAGCGAACTGAATATAGAATTGAGGCCAAAGGCCAAGAACTGGGGCCTATGAAGTCATTCAGCGCTGAAACGGAAACTGACAGTAAAATGTTTGAAAGATGTAACAGGAGGAAAATCACGCAGTTGCACGATGAATCAATTGATAGAAGGTGGAAAGTAAGATGGAATAAAGAGAATATGAACGGAGGTACAGTAAAAGGAATGAAGGGGTTACAGCTAGGGGCCGAAGGCACGCGGCAAAGAACTTTAAAGTAATGCCTACAGTGCACAGAATGAGGTACACTGTCGGCACGACCCTTCCACGGAAGGGAATCGTTTAATATATTTCCTGGAAATAATATTGTTGGTAGAAAGATTTTTTTTAGAAAACATATGTACTCATTCATAACTGTGGATTTGCTTCTCCAAGCCACAATATATCGCCGGGGCAAAGCCCCCGCCGTAATGGCCGACACATTCGTATACTGGCTTTATTATATATATATATATATATAATATATATATATATATTTTTATAAATATATATATATATATATATATATATTTATATATATATATATATAGATATATATATATATATATGTGTGTGTGTGTGTGTGTGTGTGTTTTTGTATATACTATATATATATTTACATATGTGTGTGTGTGTTTGTGTTGTGTGTGTATATATATATATATATATATATATATATATATATTATATATATGTTTGTGTAATTTATCTTTTACAGACACAAAAAAGTTAGGATGTTTTGACTTTAGTAATTCATCTGAAAGTCATGTGTCTAATAGACGCATACACTACAGCTTCCTCTTTTACAGTTGATAAGAAAGAGACAGTATATTTCAAATGTGCATCCATATTTTTTTGTACATCCAGATAACAATTAATGTAGTTTGAAAATAAAAGTAAACTCAGTCATTATGAATTAACAGCGAATGACAGTATAATTAACAGACTCCCTCAAAAAGGTAAGAAAACATAAGAAAAAGAAACAGAGAACTCCATAAACCTATAGTGAATACAACTTGAGACGAATGTGCAAATAATGAAAGCAACAGAAGTAAGCGGAGAGATTTGAAGGAGAGAAAAGCCTCCTCGACGCAGAATTTCCTGGGGAACAAAACGGGAAGAGCCAAAAAGGAAAGGGACTTGAAATACAGAACTTCCTGGACGGGTTCTTTATTCTTAAAAGTATGCAGCTGCGAAAGCAGATAAGAATAGTCCCAGATTTGTTCCGAATCCGAACTGCAGCGGAAAACCTTTTGAAATGTTTCTCATATCTGTAGCCAGACTTCGCCTCCTCAACTTTTGGAATATTGCAGCCTCTCCGAAACAGTTTCTCCCCTACCATTTATGCAGTCACTTTAAGCAATTTTTTTTTTCATAATCTTTATTAAATACTGCTGTATGTGTACGTATTGAAATCGGTATTAAATTTCCGCAAAACAGGGGAGACAGAGAGAGAGAGAGAGAGAGAGAGGAGAGAGAGTGTTACAAGGAGTTACAAGAATTAGGATGTCTCAAATTGTAGTCGATCCGAGGAGACATCGTGTGTTCACTTATCTCTAGGAACATCTTTTACTGTTCATTCACATTGTCCTAATGATTTTGTCTGGCTTTCTTTTAAACTCTTCCACAGAGAGAGAGAGAGAGAGAGAGAGAGAGAGAGAGAGAGAGAGAGAGAGAGAGAGAGAGAGAGAGAGAGAGAGAGAGAGAGAGAGAGAGAGAGAGAGAATTAATTGTGAACTTAAAACTGTTGGTGAAATACCAGCACCACATGAACGTATTGAATGCCTCGTTGTTTATGAGGAAATTTCAATAAAATACGACTAAACAACTTTACGATGTTGGCATGAAAATATGACTTATCCGATGGACTGAACTCATCAAAAGAAAAGCTTTAGATAAATGATCGTTTTCATATTTACTACGTGTCGAATAATCATTAAGTACTTCGATCCATTTATAAAGACCTTAGCAATAGGTCGATAGAATAACCTTTTTTATTCGCCCTTGCGAGCATCGGTTCAGCAAAACAGGAAGAAGGCTTTCATATAGAACAGAACGATAAACCTCGCTCCGTAAGGAAGCCATTTTATAATAACCGGGAAAACAGGAGTAAGGTTACATTCCGAAGCTTTGGAACTGAGGAAAAGAAAGATCCCGTCTCAGTGCAAGGATGGATTGATCTAAAACGGAGGAGGTAGGAACTTTCACTAAACGGTGCATTTGGAAGTTTACGGATTTCTACTGACTGAATGAAGGAAGAGGCAATTTAATTGGTAGGTATTACGAAGACGTTTCGATTAGCTTATCAGATTGACTGGTCAAATTGTCGAGACGTGAGGTCTTACCTCCAGGGATTTAAAATATAGAAAATGTGCAAATTAAAATCTGATTCAGTGAAAGAGACGCAAAATTAAAACCACAAAAGAATTTAAAAGTAGTAAAATAAAAAGTGAAAAGAACTCTTAGACTAGTACGTATCTTTGAGTGACATTCCCTCTTCCACAGGGAATGTAGTATGTACCCTGTGGAAGAGGCCTGACCATCTAAAGAGGGCATAAGCTGCTTAATTGTTAATGATTTTAAAACCGAGAGAATAATCGTTGGGTGCTTAAGACAACGAAACGGAAATCCTAGTATACGATGACATGCTGATAAATGTAAAACTTAATTTTCAAATGAGGATTGATTATTTTGATTTATTATAGATTCATTGACATATATAGTTTACATCAAATGGGGTATTATTAACATGCTTGTATACCCAACAACAAATACTTATTCAATATAGTACATATGTTTTGTCATTAATACAAATAATTTGTTCCAATAATAGCTAGGAAAATTTAAACAGATCTAGAACTAACACCATTATTAATAAAAATTACATACTATATAGGTTACATTATAAATCTAAGTTCTGAAGATTCATTATATCCCAAAATATAATGCTGCATCGTATATGTTTACGTGGCTCACCACATAGTCTATGATCTCTCACTGCCATCGTTTATGATTCTTTGAATTCCAGCCGTTTCCCACACACATCTCTTATACCTCATTCCTTTCTTAATTCTATTCGTACTTGTCGGACTATTTATGTGAATAACATCTTTATTTGTAGCTTCTTTAGCCAGCATATCAGCCATTTCATTTAAAAGAATATCTACATCTTAGGCATCCAGAAAAACTTAACGACATAGCCCTACTCCTCTCAAATCAGTGAACAGGACTTTAACTACTGAGAGCAAATAAAGCACTTCGACAATCAACAAAAGCAAATACATCCTTACTTTTAGTGACCACCAATTTCAACCCTTCATGAATTGTGTGTAATTCAACAGGAGTAGTAGATGTCGTCTCCTCAATTCTTTTAGAAAAAGTCTCATCAACACGTATGTCAGGCTCATAAAATTCTCGTACAGTAATTTCACACCCACCCTTCACGTCAGGTGGATGGTGTTACATCTTGGCGAAGTAATAATTCTGGATAAAAACGACTGTTGTAACTCACAGGTATCGCATTCCCCTCCCGCCGACCCTTTTTTTAAGTACAAATATTAACATTTATTCTACGACATTACTATGGTTTAGACACCCTTTTCCAACTTGACACAATACCGTAAACTATCATATTTAATCATTACTTTTGCAGTTTCTGAAAAGAATTATTATATTTAACAATGAAACTTCTACTATCTGAACAATGCGTTTTCACCTCTTCTCTACTTGTGCACTCATGGCGCAGCCTAATATAATCTTCAGTTTTAATTTGCAAAATTTCCAAGGGCTCCAGTTCCCTCTCAGATTAATTTATCAGCACAGGCACAGCATAGTCAGTAACTGAACGCACTGTGCTATACACAACACTCAAAACAGGCATCCATGCACCATTACCTATGTTAGCTAACACTAGCAATGGCATTATTATTGTCAGACAAACATTCTTCATGTGGTTAATTTCATCCACGGTCTTATTAAAACCTATTTACATACCTACTGCGCATTTCAGGGCCGTGGCTAATTGATTTTCGTTCATAAAATCTTACCAAAGGATCGGATATGGATCGTAGTTTGGAAACAGATAGCTGAAGCCACAGCCTAATTGGCAAATAAATGCGGTGATGTCCGATGTTGATAATTAAGGCACATTCCAGAGTAAATCAAAGAGGTTTAAAGGGAAACTTTGCTATATTTAGTAACCACCCAGAGAAAGGCTAGTTGTGACGTAAAGTATGACATCACACGCAATAGCAGAGTTCTCAGTAGTATGATAATGATAGTATAAACATAAATAGCTGACCCTCTTGTACAATAAGTATTAAAGGAAAGGGTAGGCAAATCGTTGTTGAGAACGACGACAATATTACTGTTTCCATTGGTGATACCATGGGTAATAAATAAGATTTTGGTATATATACTACATAAGGTCTATTATAGTAAAGGAATTTGGTAAATATACATATGGCAATATTGCTATATTCATTGTACAATCTTACTTTTTTATTATTATTTGTTTAACCAGCCATTTCCGACTAAGTCCAATCGGCTGTGTACAATCTTACATTGACTATTGTAGTTAGCAATTATAAGTCAATTTCAATTTACCCTTCTACTATGAGCTATATAAAATCTTTGGAATCTGTGAAATACAATCATATTAAAACGAAAATACAATCATTTAGAGATGTTTGGTACGATATTTCGATCCGATATACCTGGTACCCTTGCATCATTGTAAACACCGCCGACGACATTGCGAGGGCAGTCGGTCATCCATAGGTCAAAGCCGGGTTAAACGTGACTGCTACTTCGCCTAAGGCAAGCCCAGAAAATTGTCCTCGTGGCTGCAAGACTGCTTTCGCGTTTTTGCAGAATGCAACAAAGGAAAGAATCGTATGCGACATATGCTAAATAATACAAGGTAAGTGGTTAATAACGCGATACACAAGCGCTAAACGATTTAGACAAGAGGGCAAAGGTGACCTTTATAGGGGTAATACTCAAATAACAAGTATGAAAAATAAATATAAAAATATTTTGTTTATATCAAGGCCTTTCTAACTTTTCAGATCAAGAATAAACAATGGCCGAATTTTCTTGACTGATAAAGTATCTCACTGACTAGCTGCAACGACAGATTTTTAACAACTTACCTATTCTACTGACATCCTTTTGCATACATACAATGTATTTATGCATATTCTATCATCTTCTTCCCTGATGTCAAAGTATGAATAATAACAATAATGACGATTATAATTGGTAACAAGAATAATAAGTGTGATGAATATTAATGTAATTATCATTATGGTTAATAGTAACAACAATACATAGCCGTTTATAGGAAAACAATGTTATCTAAAGTATTTTTATTCATTGGGCTAATACTGGTCTTTATCGACACAGGCCCTACGACCGTGTGGCAAATTTCCTGGGTATCTGAACGATACTTTACGCAGCCTTGAAACTCCAGGGTAACAATGGTTTTCATAGTGTGTGTGTGTGTGTGTGTGTGTGTGTGTGTGTGTGTGTGTGTGTGTGTGTGTGTGTGTGTGTGTGTGTGTGTGTGTGTGTAAGACTCTGTGCATATTTTAAGTTTAAGGAAACGTGAATTGCGCCATGGAACTGTATTACAAAATTAATATTCTCATTTGATGTCTATTCCCTTATTGTACTCTACTTAGGAATTCCATATACTAATATCACTACTACTGCCAACATCCGAATCTTCATTCATAAAGTATATGGGCGGTGTGTCTAGAAAAGTACTTCATACTACAGCATCAATGAGTGGGAGGGTCTTCAGTAATGACGTTTTACTAGCCTCTGTCTACGAGCCTGCTAGATTTAGCTAAGTTTCCCTTTAAATCTCTTTGATTTACTCTGATAAGTACCTTAATGATCAATATTTTACATCACTTCATATTCCTGCCAATTAGGCTGTGGCTTCAAATAGCTATTCCCAAAATACGATCTATATCCGATACTTTGGTAAGATTTTATGGACGAAACCCAATTAGACACGGCCCTGAAATACACAGTAACTGGCTTCACCTCGTCCGATCAGCAACCAGTGAGTCGGACGCCCTTATTCTATATACCTTGGGACCAACCACGTGTTTCGCACCTCACCTGTTTCAGGACCCTCCTCCGACAAGAAAGGAGAAAACACACGTTGAAAATTGAAACAAGAAATTCTCCGTGATGAAAATTTGCTTACCTTTTACACCTCCCCTAAAAAAAGTTAGTTTTTACAGGTAGACACAAAAGTTGACAAACAATTGGACAAATAAAATACATAATACACATTTAAATCTATTAAGCAAGCTAATATCACAAAAGTAATACGTGCGAACTACCGTATTACGTGACACCTTCTCACACGAAACAGTTCTTAGTGAAAGCAAATCTTGAACACCAAATAAGTGATAAATACATTATCCTCACCTTTAATGTTAAATAACTGTGCATGAAATTATTGTAAATACAAACTCCACCTGGTCAAACGTAGATTCTGTTTAAATTTTCACAAAAATTTCAAAGGGTTGTGATCAGACCTTATTAGTATTTTATTACAATTATATTTGTAAGATAAACCTCAAAATGTTGGACATAGTACTAAACCTAGTCCCTCCTTCTCAATTACAGAATATTTCCTTTGGCATCCTGAGAGCTTCTTCGAAAAATAAGCCACTGGAAGTTCAATAGCATTAGTCATTGTGAGATAACATAAGCACAGTCTCCATAATCTGACGCATCTATAGTGAGAATAAAGGATTTATCAAAGTCCAGAGACCTAAGTACTGGTTGAGAAATCGTTACAGACTTAAACTTGAGAAAAGCCAATTGACATTCTTCTGACCAAAAAACTTTACATCCTTCTCAATATGTTAGTTAAAGGTACAGGTCAACCTAGAAAAATTAGGTACAAACTTCCTTTAAAAACCTAAGCCTTAAAATGGTCTTACACCCCCCTTTTTTTATACAGGTTGAAGAAAATCAATCACAGATTTTAACATTACTGTCTTCAGGAACAATTTTATCATTTCCAACAATATGTCCTAAAAACACTAACGTGCTGTTAACAAAATCAGTGGTTACAAAAGCTGATAATTATTTCCTTTTCTTTGTCTAAAAGTGGAACTTGCCAATATCCTTTAAATAAGTCAAATTTTGTTAAGTACGAACAACTACCAATGACATCAATGCAATCTTCCACCCTGGACAAAGGCAATGTATCTGCAACTGTTAATACGTGATTAACTTTGCGACAGTCAATGCAAAGCCTAACAAAATTGGAGAGCAGGGACTTCCACTGGGTGATACCAATTCACGTGCTAGCATACTCAGTCTCAGATCTGACTGCAGATTTCTAGAAAGGGTTTATTCTATATGGATGTGTTATACGTTTAACATTTTCATCCAACACATCATCATGGTTATAACATCAGTTCTGCCTTGTGAAGCTGTCAATTCCTCTCTCTGTTTAACAGTTAAATGTTCAAGCTTTAGTACTAAGGTTATACAGAATGTAAGAATTTTTAGTAAAAGTCTTATCAATGTCTAAACCACAACAATCTTTAACATTCTCGTCTTTTACTTGACATTATATTTACTGGTTTAACTTCTCTGGAATAATAAAGTTTCATCTTAATATGCATGATCATTTCTTTCTTCTTCCTATCTGGAATGGCTACCAAATAATTAGTGGAATTAATTTTTGCTTTTAAACAATAAGGTCCAACAGACCTATAGGTAAAAAAAGAAAAAAGAAAAAAAATGAGTTCCTGTAAAAGGAAAATGCACCAAAACTCTAACCCCTACTTTGAACTCTCTGGTAACTGCTTTGAGATCGAGAATATTCTTCATTTTGCTCTTGTGACTTTAAAAGAGCGTCCGTTGCTATGTTCCAAGCTGTTAGCAACCGTACCTTACGCGTCGAGATTCAGTCTAACATCTCTCTCTCTCACCTTCTTCCCACTGGTTTCTTAACTACGTAATCACCAGAATCACTAATGGACGATGAGGAATAAGCATTCAGACTTTAGTTAAAACTGACTGGACCATAATAACCCTTTGGGCCACTCAAGGCTTGTTGCAACCTCTCAAATGCTACAAAAAACTTACCTCTAAATTTTGGAATCTTTTTTTTCACTGGATCAAAACCAACCGGCTCTACCATATCTCTTATTTTCATTACATGTCATTCATGTTTACCTCTGATTTTTCGTTCTCCTATTTCATTTCCATCCCCAGTTTCAATCTTGGCTCTAATCTTTTAGTTTTCTATTTTTCCATAGCTTTCCTCAGCTGAAGTTTTTTAATTTAAAGTTTACTTCTCTTGAAACTACTATTCTCTTCATCCCCAATAGAACCAAAACTATCATTACAACTACTCTTGAATTCTACCTCATCACCTCGATCACTTCCCTATCACCAGATTTACCTGTCAGAACTGCCTCCAGCTCCCGAATTACTCTGTTCCTTTCCAGCTACCTCTCTTGAATTTACCCTATCTCCAAAGTTTACGAGAGTAAATAATACCTTCATAAATCTCTGCTTTTCAGCAAGTCTTGGAGATATCAAGACCCAAGTCCTCTGACACTTAGAAATAATTCTGCTTTCTTTAACTTACTAAAATCCCAACAGCAGTTTCCTTGTTCAGAAAATTGTGAACGTCCTCTAAATTACAGAGTTGAGCCATGACTAACCTATCACACAATTCTTATTCACAAAGCGAAATATTGAGCTGTTAATTTCGAAGTTACAACATAACCTACTTGCAGTAATCCTCGTAGATGTGTACAAACGTACATATGTACCAACGGTAACCAACCGTCACCTAAGTCTTCTCCTGGGTTGCCATTTCCGATTTTGAAAAAGCGCAGCAGGAGCTTCCAACACTCACTATCTCAGGAGTGCTATAAATGAGCCTGATTTTTATTAAATCATATTTATATACTGAGTGGATAAGAAATTGTTCTACTTTATCAATTCCAACAGACTAAACTTTTTAGTTTCTAATTTTCATCAAAATGAAAAGAATGCTTACAAAAAAAATACTGATGAAAAGGAAAAAATGCGTAGTGAAATGTTTTGTTGAATCATACTCATACTGAATAGCTTAGGCAAAAATTGTAACTATTTACAATTTATTAATACTAAAAAAAATCTCTTGAATATCAAAGTTTTCATTTTCTATTTTTCAACTAAGGAAAAAAGTTTTTTTATTAAAAAATACTGAGAAAAAGAGAATAATGCTATAGTATAACCTGTTCTTTATTGAATCATTTTACAACATTTATGTTTATATACAAATTGATTATTCTCTAGAAATCTGACAGACTAAGCTCGGGAATGTCAAAGACTTCACCTAATGCAATCTCTTTTGCCGAGGCCTCCACCTCCATCCCTTGGGACGCTCCAGGCTCATCTCGATTTCGGAATGTTGCATCCTATTGCATCGACAAAACTTTTAGGTAGCTGATACTCAAGGTAACATTTTTTCATTTTCAATAGCGCACAGAAAGGACTGAATTCAAAGTTTTCACGTTCATTTTATTACGTAATATTGATTTGATAATATTCATGAGGCTGAAAGTCCTTTTCACTTCAGCATTGGAAGGACGCAGTGATAGCATCGATACTGCTAAGTTAGCAAGTTCTCCAAAAGGATTATCACCCGATGGAATACTAACTGGACACTTCTGACCAAAATCTTGAAGAATTACTAGTTCCCTGCCTTTTCCATTGATACTCAATATTGGTTATAACTGTTGTGGGATTACCAAGTAATAGCTGTGATAAATTACTGATATCCCTTTTCGTTTTTTTTAAACACTCATTCACACTTATAGAGGACATCGTACGTAATTCACACTTATAGAGAGCAATGTACGTAAAAGGGATGCATTGTGAGGTAAACGCTGTCGAATTTGTTTAATCAGCTCTCTTACAAACTTGATGCAACAATCCCTGATGTGGGATTTTTCCTGATTTGTTGGATTGATTTTGCAGATTTCTGGCCAAAAAATTTATACCCTAACTATGGATTTGGGTCTAAATGATTTTCAACAACAAATGTCATCTGCAATCATCCTCCTTGGAATTAGGATTTTTGAGCACAGTGAATTTACTAATTATAGGTCATTGAAAAGTTTTGTTGGATTTACTTTCTTCTGCATCAAAAGATTTGTTAACTCTTTGGACTTCCCCAAGCACTGATTTTAGAAACATTAAGTACACAATTTTTTCTGCCACTGTGCATTGAATGGGGCATCAGCTGCGTAACATTTTTCATTACCATTCGCCATCCCAAAATAAGCCTGCAACACGACCCACTGTTGCATAATTCTAACGACTGCTCCCTCAATAGACATCCAACGTGTCTGACTCACTTGCATCAATTTTAGTGGCTTCAGTCCATCATTTAAACATGAATAGAGATCCTTTTAGGAATATCTGCCCTGCCGAACAGATGAATATGCAAACCAACTATATGTTTCTTTAACAAGAAATTCTGTGTTGCGTGGCAGACATTCAGCAGTTGCATGTGACACTGACGACTGTAATGAATGTCAAACATACTTGAATAAATATCAAGCTAGATAAGTACTTCGCTTTTCAGCTTAGCATAAACACCACTAATTATGCTGGTCATTACAGATGCACTGTCAGTATCGATATCCAGCAACTATTTTTTATGTCTAATCCCTTATCACTGAGACTAATTTGAAGTCCAGCAAATTGCATCGGAATTACATTCCTTTAATTCAACCATTGCAGGGAATGTTACCACAAATTTCCTATTATTTTCTGAATAATATTTTATTACAACACTTAGCAGTTTTGTAACCGACGTATTGATTGCATCAATAATCAAGCGATAATTTCTGTTCCCTATTTCACATTTCAGATCTGCACAATGAGATGCAACGACATTGCATATTGTGGAACTACGCTTAGATCATATGAAGCTTGATGTCATTACAACCTTTGCAGTCGGAAACATTTTTACATAAATCATAGAAATGGTCTATCACTCTAATTGGGCAATAACTTGCAATAGAGAGAGAAAGAGCACCTTCTGTTGATCGTGACTGATTAAATTTTCTTGAAATGGACTTCTATTCCCTGACGAAGTGCAGTAAACGTTCCTCTCCCCTCTTATGTTAGTTCGTATGGCTTGTCTTTCCAAGTCACTTAATTTAGCGGCAAACAGACACTTTCAGTATTTGCAAAATCCTTTCCTGTCTTCTCGCCTTCTACTTTTCCGAGCCAATCTTTATACTGGGAGTCCTTGATTAAGCCAATCATCTCGAAAGCGTTAGCCGTATGATTTCCTGCTCATAATCACGGTTTAGGTATACCTAGACCCTGTTTATAATCTCTGTAAGGAATAGGGCAGTGCTTGAAGTACGATAAAAGAGGGATGAAGAAATGCAGAGTGGGGCGTCTCTTTTTACACTATTTTTTCTCAACGATTAAGCCAGCCTTATACTAGTATAAGCTCTTTCTCCTGGAGCAGCCCGTAAACAACTTGTTCTTTGAAGGGTCACGGTTAATAAATGCCAATGCGAATGCCAAATGGGACTCGCTCACTACCAGCCACTTCGCTCGCCCTTCACCTGCGACAAGACCCTCGCCCGAAAAGAAAGGAGGAAACGCACGTTGGAAGTTAAACGAGCAATTTGCAGTGATGGAAAAGAGCTTAGCTTGTCCCATCCATTTATTTACGCATGACATAATGTCAACATTTAATTCCCCTTTCCCTGACGAGTGCTACGCAGAGTTCATAGTCTTCTTGTCTTCTATGACCGGCCTCTTCTAACAAAACAATGAATTTCCATTTTGGTCGCCACCACAATTACAACACTTCAGAACGCTCTTCACATTCTCCTTTATTTTTTCTAAACATTCTTTGGAGTCATGATTTTTGCTGCAGTAGTACTTACATCTAAAGCTATCATGATATAAATGCCAAATGACCCCATCTTCTGCATTTGAAACACAATCTAAGATTTTCCTCTGTAGCCAATACAGGGAACATATAGCTCTGGAATTTATCCTCTTATGAGTGCAATCACCCGTGGCTTCGCACTAGCTTGTCGATTTTGTTAAACGTCTCTTGGTCCAAACAACTCTAACAACAACATACAAATTATCTGCATCTAGACACAATGGGTATTCTAGCACAATCACCTTGGTGTATTTTTCGTCATCCCTTGGTTTATATCTTGAATAATGTTTTCAAAACCGGTGGTTGTTAAATAGTCAACAGCTCTATCATCTTGGACAGATACACATTGCTTAAATTTACCTTCCTTCAATAAGACTCCAAACTCTGGATAATTTTTTTTAAAAAGCCTTACCGTCCACTGCATTTTGTTGTAATAAACCACGTCAAGAAGTATGCTGGGGAATACAAACGTTTTCGATGGTCAAAAACCGAATCCATTACTTATATTCTCTGCTTCTTATTGAGCAGTCAGTGAATTACCACCATCATAAGTACAGCTATACTCAAATCGGAGCCGACAGGCTTCTTTTTTGCATCATCCAAAATCCGAGACTTAACATAACGTTGTCAAGTAGTGTTAAACTTTTTTTTTTTTCTTATGTCATACATGTCGACTAGTTTGCGAATTCACAGTTAGCACTATTTCCCCTATGGTTATATAAATATGGCCCCTTACCTCAAAGATCTGTGCGCGTGTGATAAGAGTTAGAAGTGCCGTCAATCCGCCAATGACAGACTCTTAACGTGCTCAACGTAATTGCCAATGCACTATTATAACAGTATTCCTAATAAGCTCAACAGTCATAACATTTTCAAAACATGAATATGAATTAGAACAATTTTTTTAAATGATGAAGATTTAGGAAGTGTTCAAACCGCCTGTATGTTGCAAAATGCTCTATAGGCCTAAAAATATAACCTGAGGCTTTAAGCCTTCCGAGAATTAATCTCTGTTACTAAAGAATTTAATTGTAGAGATTAACTGTTCTTTAAAGAATGAAAGATGAAGATTTTCATTATCTGAAGAAGATGGCTATTAATCGAAATATCTATTAATACTAATGGCAAGGCCTATGGAACACTTTCTTTTTTTTTTTTTTTTTTAACAAGCTTTTAATATTTTCTTAAAAGTCTCTTAGCTCGCGTTTGGTCGATAATTTATTCATTCACAAGACTTGAAGTCCAAGAATGTGTAGATGGGAAGACTTCATATGCTTTCTGGCAAGAAATTGTTAGAGATGTGAATGTTATGTGTTATGTATTTCTAGGCCTAGGAACAAATCTTGGCTTTAACAAGAATAATTGCAACGGCGAATATTTGCTACTTAGCCATCATTTTTGAAGTGGCTAATATGTATAAACATATTTCCTTGTGAAAAATCAAATATTCCCCCAACAAATATAAAATAATGGTTTCAAGATAATTTCATTGTTGCTACTCTTTGTAGATCTATGTTACACACCAAGTGGTTGCGCCACCACTCAAATGTTTGTTTGTTTGTATGGTGTGCGTTGCATGGAACCAGTGGTTATTCAGCAATGGGACCAACGGCTTTACGTGACTTCCGAACCACGTAGAGATTGAACTTCTAGCCACTCAAATGGTTGCGTGACTTGCGTCACACACGCTCTGTTCACCCATCGATATAGGTGGGTGCATTCTATTTACTTTTATCTACTTAACATTTTCTAAGCGTTGAGGTGTAAAAGCATAAAAATATGACTAGTATAAATTTTATGGTTGCATCAGAAGCAATGTTAATGCTACGAAAAGTGTTTACGGTTTTTTTATTGACCATTTGAACTGAGGTTTGATGATGACCAAGGTATATAGAATAAGGCCTTTATAATTACTTTTTCAACATATCGGCGATGAGTGAACGAACGTTTTAAAAAAAAGTTTCGTAACTGTTCTTCCAAAATTTGGCTACATGTGATATTTTCTTACAGTTTTTAAATATACGACCGATTTCAGTCTTATGAAACATATTATGGCATTACTGTATGCAATAATCGTGTTTTCGCAATGAAATGATAAATAAATATGGAGCATGTCAGGTTGCCAGTTCGTGTCTGAATGAAATCTTATGCAATGCGAAAACACGATTATTGCATACAGTAATGCCATAGTATGTTTCATGAGACTGAATTCTGTCGTATATTTTAAAACTAAGAAAATATCACATGTAGCCAAATTTTGGAAGAACAGTTACGAAACTTTTTTTAAAACGTTCGTTCACTCATCTCCCTGGGCGGTATGCAATTTTCTCCTGTCCCTTTTCTTCCTTTTCTCCATAAAATGAGCTTTATTAACTTCATCTTTATCATCACTAGCTAATGACAAGTCCATATAGGCGTCTCCTTATGGTATCCTTCGAAGGCATGTCAGTCAAAATAAAATACAGAGTCAGAGGAGAAGGGTTAGCTGCAAACCTGCTTGCTTATCCTCAACGCGTCCAACCTGTGCGGTGGCCGAAAGACGAATGTCATTATGTCATTCACACTAATTGTCAAAAAAGGATTTCCTTTCCCCGGCGTTGCCCAAGTACCCATACTACCCAATGACCATTCTCTCTCTGTATGGAATCATTAACAATTAAGCAGCTTGTGCACTCATTAACTAGTCAGACCTCGCCCACAATGTTGTATACAGCGTAGTTAACGTCCTTCCTTCCAAAAGTGGAAATGATCGATAGGTATTACCATAGAGATAGACTTTGGGCGTACTTGTCTAAGTGTTCTTTTCGCTTTTCATTTTTCTTTGTTTTAATTTATTTATTAACTTTTTTGTGATTTTATCATTTATATTTTAAACATTCTGTATATATTACAGCCCTGATGATGAGACTTAACGTCTCGAAAATCTGGCCAATAAATCTGATACGTTAGGCTGGCTATTTTCCATCCTTACGAATCCCCTGCGTTCCAGATGTCCTAATTTTCCTGTACACACACACACACACACGCACACATACTATGTGTGTGTGTTTGTGAGTGTGTCTTTGTGTATTCTTCGCTGGGATCAATGTAGTCACATACCATACGTCACCGTTTGAAAGGATGTTTGAATCTTTATGAACTGCGCAAACTCCATGTTCACCTACATACATCGCTTTGGTTATATGATCTAGCATGAGCGAAGTCTTGAAATATAGAAAGGGTTGTTCCGTATTGGGGAAATATTATATATAGTTTTCTGACGCCATGAACCTTGATCAAAAAGGAGACTGACGCTGAGTGACACCTTTAATTTCCAGAATATCCGATTTCACGGGAAAGGACTTTGATGCCAGATTAAATCGAGCCATTAGGATTTCCTTTCAAATGAGTTTTGCCTCAAGGTTGAAGCGAACTCACATTTACCACGTAAGAATGATATATATATATATATATATATATATATATATATATATATATATATATATAGTATATATAGAATATATATATATATATATATATCTATATATATACTATATATATATATATATATATATAGATTATATATATATATACTATTAATATATATATATATATATATATATATATATATATATATATATATATATATCTATATATATATATATATATATTTTATATATATAATACTAGTCTATATATATATATATATATATATATATATATATATATATATATATATATATATATATATATAAATATAGATATATATATATATATAAATATATATATATATTCATATATATAATATATATATATATATATATTATACTATATATATAGTATATAGTATATATATACTATATATATATATATATATATATATATACTATATATATAGATATGGGATTACTATATATAAGATTAGGGTTTGAGGGTTGGCCTTGTATAATAAGGTGCCCTATGAGGTAATGTTAGACTTGCGATAATCTTACGCTAAGTCGGTTGGTATTGCACTTCCATATTCGTGGGAGTGTCTTGGGGTTTGTAGATCACTTACGAAGTCGGTATTATCTTCTTGTTTATGACGACGATGTGTTAAACTCATGATGATTCGGTGAGGAGGTTCTTGGTCAAACATGAAGTATAAAAATATCTATATTCTTCTGAAGTTTTACATGGTGAAGATAGGTATGATTGTACAAGTCTTCTAATGACGATAGCTTGATCGCTTCTGCCAATGATGATGGCTAATTCTATTCTCTCTACATGATAAAGCTTAGGTAAAGAGGTACAGGTCTTCTAATGACGATAGCTAACTCTATTCTGCTCTACTACCATCTCGGTTACCAGTCATAAAGGAACAGACAGTAGTTCGAACATATGAACATACATACAATGACATAGTTATATACGAACACACAATCAAAATGAGACACGCTACAGATCACGTAGGCCGTTTGAATTATAGGTCGCGGTAGTTGTCTCAAGCAGGGAGCTTGGACTAGAGTTTATAAACAAATGAATGACTACAGGTGACGGCATGTTATCTTAGCCTACTTTTATTGTATACATCATCTTTAGCGTCTCTAGTCTGATCACATTCCTGCAAGCAATCTGGTTGACCTCTTTAGTTTTAGTCTTTTATATATATGGACTAACATTCCATATTTTATTATGTAAACACTTACATTAGCTCGGTCAGCTACCAAAACCAACTACTGAATATTACTCAAACTTGACTTGCATTTGACTTATAGGAGTGTGATACAGACACTATGTGAAGATATATATATATATATATATATATATATATATATATATATATATATATATATATATATATATATAAGTAAATAAAAATTCATGGTGTACATGAATTGATTCAAGGAATAAAATATAAAACAATGATATTGGTAAATAATAGTGATCACGTGATATATAATGATACAGTTTTTCACTTCATCTCATTAAGATACTTATGCTACAGAAAATACTAATGTACTCTGACAATTGCATAGAATGAAGATTAACATGATAAAAATCATATTTTAACTGATAAAAAATTTCATATATGAATTGATAAAATTATTAATGTTTATGCTGATTGATTCGTTGATTTTTATGCTAAATGTTATATATCTGATTCATTAATCCATATACTAACTCATATATAACTGCAGATATTGGTAAGATAAAAGGTAACAGATTGATTATAAGCTACCTGATTTGTTTATACATATGTATATGGATTCATATAATTATGATTAATATATGTGCACTTTAAATAGATTCCTATTGCGTACACGCAAAGATATATTTTTGATTCGTTATTTATGATCATTATATATAGATTCCTAGTGCGTACACGCAAAAAATATATTTCGATTCTGTTATTTATGATCATTTATATATATAGGATACATGACCGAGGTTATACTACTTCACATTTAACTAGCTTTCGAACAACTTTTCGTCCATTACACAGTTCCAGACAACCACCTATAGCCAAATGAAAGGGCCTATTTCACAGGGTTAAAACAAGGGGAAAATTTGCCTGGGCGGGTCCAACGTTCTATTTTGCGCTCATACTTATTCTCTGAATCCTAAGCTACACGATTACGTTCGCAATGAATAAAATCATCCCCAGCACGAGTCCTTCGCCAGCAAAGTAGAGTTGAATATCCTTCGGGTCGTAATTGTCGGAAGTATGTCCCTTTTGTAGTCGATTTCCGACAGCCGCAGGAGCATTCCGCATTAAAACGAGATTAACGACGGGATACGGGTGTCGGTCGAAGAAGTCCATGATGGTGCTTATTCCTTTCACATTGTAGGCGGTTGTTACTCGACTGCCGTCGTCCGCAGCGACGAACAATTTTTTAAAGTTGCGATGTGAAACTCTCGTACTGCAGGATACTGTAACAGGTTCCATTAATCAGCCTGCAAGTGAAATTATACTTGTCACAAGGGCAAAGTAAATTCAGACGACATCCAAATACAGGGGAGGGGAGAGAGCCATTTAGACCAGACTTAAACCCACATGAATTCGCTGATATTTTGGAATTCAAAAGAGTCCGCTGTACAAACTTTTTTATCCATGGCATTAACAATGAGTGAACCTATCCAAGGTCTATGATGACTGTAAAAATATCCATAATTTAAAAAATAAAAAACAGATATCAATACGAATCCCAAAGAAAATTCGATATTACTGGTAGTAAATTACTAGACAAAGAAGTGGAAAACGGAGCTATTTGTAAGATTGCCAGGCAACATAAGAGTCAAAGAGAAGATTAATCATGATTATGTATTTCTCTATGCCTAACTGAAATTAAGTTGTGATAAAATCTGATCCTATGTGCCCTAACAAAAGTTTCATATTCAATTTTCTCGCGCGCATCCTCTGAGGTTAATTTTAAAAACTTTATTAATAGGTAGGAGATGCAACGAAAAAACCCACTATGTAACTAATTTCTAAATAAACTTTGGGTTTTTCAAGAAAATGTGACATTTTCCCATGAATGTTTTACTTGAATTGTAATAGGCTAATGTTGCAAGTAAATATTTCATATACATATCT
Source organism: Macrobrachium nipponense (assembly GCF_015104395.2). Classification (NCBI taxonomy): domain Eukaryota; kingdom Metazoa; phylum Arthropoda; class Malacostraca; order Decapoda; family Palaemonidae; genus Macrobrachium; species Macrobrachium nipponense. The sequence goes on along the minus strand of NC_061087.1, from coordinate 32,442,564 downwards.
TGATACTTCTAAATGTCTATGAGGTTCAGAAAAAATAATTCATTTTGTTGTTATAGAAATTCTATTTGCTTATTTTGTTATTAATTTTAAAATGATTGCAACTTCTTAACTAAAGTTGCATTGCGTCATCGGATAGAACACGTCTGCCTTGCCCATGAGAAGTTCGGGCTAAGCATTCCTTTCTCAGTCAATCTGCTTCGCAAGCGCGAGATGAAGCCTGTGCAAGCAGATATTTGAGGTTTAAAGGAATCAATGCTGATACGGCAAACGCGACAGACCTTCTAGAACTGATGACGTCGTCACCAGCTTAAGAATTACGTTACTTGCTGTAATAAATACGACTTAGGATAAATTTTTGTTTTTTAATACTCGACCCACATGAGAAGAATGTCTGAAAAAAAACAGTACCAAAATTGAACAATATATTAGTTTCATGTTGGAAATCTGCATGATTATGTTAAATTAAATATTCCTTATTCAAACTAATGAAAAAAAGGTTTCCATACAAATTTTTATATATACTATTTGCCCTGTATAAGATTCATATTGGATTATTCAATAGATAACATTTTCACTTCTAGACTTCCTGACTTTAAAATCTCTTTTATTTTATTTTATTTTATTTTATTTATTTGTTATTTATTTATTTATTTATTTTTTGACTACGAATATAAATCACCGGGGACAGACAATATGTCAGTAGGTTTTGATATGTGTTTGAACTTTTAGCTTATTTGTCATTACTAAAGCGTTAAGTTAGAGTTCAAATCTTTACGCATATATATTTAGGATATTTAATTAACCTATGGTTACGTTTTGCTTATTGATTTTGTTTTATCGTGATTCCTTTTTTATTATAATTTGTAACCCTTCCGACTTCTAACGGAGTGTATTATTGACTCCACTTGTATCCATATTTTATTTTTTTTTTTTATTTTTTTATATTTATTTATTTTATGTTTTTTTTTTATTTATATTTGATAAACTTAATGGGTTGGCTTGAATATGTGGAAAAGTGTTCTAGCGGCGTACCGTATAAGGCTACTTGCGGTATCAAGATATGAATGATAAAGGTATTTAAAATCGCGAGAACCGCTATAATCCAGTTCGGATCCAATATCACGAGTTGTAACTCATAAGACATTGACACTTCCTATTTAATTATCCGTTATTCTACCAAACCGATTGACTCTGGGTGATAAAATATATTATTGGTTTTCTTAATGGAAAGGAATTCACACGAGTTAAGGAGATTATTGATTTACACCACCCGAGTCAGATTATCATGTGTTGAATTCCATGTTTACTGATTTAGCACTCATAAATATTCCTAACGCACTCAATTACGGTGTTTGTTTTTAGTGCTATCAATTCTATATAACGTGTCAAGGAACTATTAACACTAAGAAGTGTTTATTCCCACTGCAGACTCGTAATTCTGTTAATAATTCTACGTATATTCTTTCAAGGATTGAATTGGCACAGGATAAGCCCTTAACTGACAGGTGTCTTAGTGTGTCCCTTGTTTTCATGACACGTGTTACAATCAGTTATGTGCTTTTTGTTATATCTGTAAGCATTGTAGGCCAGTAAAACAGTGATTTGGCTTTCTGTGACATAGTAGGGAACCTGGATGACGGAATGCAACCAGTTTTTATGACGATTGGTATGAAAGAGATTATTACTACTACCTGGTCGTTAGTCATCTGCTGTGTTGTCTTTGGGTTTTCCTCGTCACGGACCTACATATAAATTTACATTTGATTACATTATTCTGATACACATATTTAAATATACTTTTGCTTTAGGGTTTTCTGCTCGAAGTGTTTATTGTTTTTGCTTAGCCGCTGACGCCTGTTTCCATTGCGAAGTGTTTTATTTGTTTGGTGTTTATTGCTGCTGACTCTGTTTCCGTTCGAAGTGTTTATTGTTTGGGTTAGGTCTGTTGACTCTTGCTTTGTTCAGTTTGTAACAGTTCGGCGCTCCAACCCAGATATTCAATGCTCGCGATCTCTTGGGTTAAGGAATTTTCTTGTTTAGATACGGTTTTAACAATAGGCACGGATGTTTCCATATTTTTTAGTCTAATTGATGTTTTTTTTTGCAGTATGGTGCGGGATTGCGGGATAATGCGTCAGCTATTGATAAGTTGCTTTCCCAGGTAGATATCTTATCTTGGCTCCAAAGACCTGAATGATCATTTGTCACTGAAGTTCCTTTTGGACTGTGATTAAAGCCTTTGAAAAAACTCGGTAAAGGACTCATGTTCAGTAAGGACTTTATCAGGATAGCCATAGATTATGAACTTAAAATGTACTAGGAGTTAAAGATACCTAGCCCTTCCTTGCTATTACTGCATTTTACTTTTCAGAGGGCTTTAGTTTACGTGAATAAAAAGCTATAGGAAAGAACTGCTTTATCAATTATTTACTGAAGTAGTACCCTCTTACCCCTTGGGTCTGAGGCGTCTGTTGCAATAAAAAAAAATTCCTTATTTAAATCAGGGATTTTTAAGTTAGGTGAGCTGCATTATTCCGCTTTTAAGATATCGAACGCCTGTTGATGCTTTTTCAGACCATAATAAATCTACGCTCTTCTTCGTAAGATCTGTTTAAAAGAGCTGTCATGATTGAAGAGTTACATATTTTCATGCGATTGTAATACCCACTACAGCGCCAAAGTGCTGTATCCCCCTTTTACGTTAATAGGTACCGGAAAGTTATGAATAGCCGACACCTTACCCATGGACTACTTTAAGACCTTGACAAGACACATAAACCTAGATAAACATGTTCGGTTTTTAAAAACTCACATTTAGATATTTTACTCTGAGATTATTTGTTTTTGTCTCTAGTTTATGTGATGTACTTCTAAGGTATTAGAAAAGATTATAAGACCAACCATATAAGCATGTAGGGTATCCCCTAAAAGTCTCCAAACACTATATTGTAATTGGGGCGCAACGTAAGCCGGAGGCATACGTAAAAATTGATAATGTCCCCTGAGTGTGCTGAAAACGGTGTATGAGGTACAATCACTTAGGTAATGGTATCTGGTAAAGCTTTTAAGTAAGTCCAAGCTGGTGAAAAATTTATTCTAACCTAACAGAGATAAGATGTCGTCGGTACATGGCACTGGAACTATCGGTAGTCGTTTCCTTGTTTAAGCGACAGACATCTACGCAGATACGCCGAGTCCGATCTTTTATGGCTGACGTTTTGAGGAAAAAATTATATGGGCTTATTTGATTTCCTAATGACTCCTATTACTAACATTTTTCAACTTCGTCATTTATCTCTATTTTGAAATTCCATTGAGAGTCTATACGAAGGTACGTATATAGCTTTATGTTTGTCCTTAGACCGTGTTTTGTTGAATTACATCCGTTTTTTCCAGAGATCACTCGCCAGTGGAGAAACTTCCTGGTATTCAGGTAAAAGATAAAAAAATTTCTGCTGAATCACCTCTGCTTGAATGACTTTACGGATATTACTTTAGATAGAGATATCAGAGAGATTCATCTACGACTGGTTGGGTGGGCGGGATTAAAAATTAGCAACAATAAAAAATGCGATATTTATAACTTCCGTTATCACGATGTATACGTTTGTGGATCACTAGATTTAACTTTTGTTGCTGCTAGTCACCGTGTCTAGGGCTTTGTTCGCGTAAATCGTTTATATTTCAGAGTATCGGGAAGGATTAAAATTTCATTTCCCAGCAAAGTCTTTTTTACACGCACTAAGACATTCGAGGGTGCATGCTTCTCGAGATTTTGCGTGCAAAGTGCGACTGCAGTTGTGGGAGAATTCTGTTGGGCTCATTTGAACAATGTTACGATTTATGAGACAAATGTATAGTTCCTTTATATAAGTTATTATTTGATTAACTGTCTCATTTTTGTTCAAACGGATTTTAATATGTTTGAAGGTTTATAGGATTTTCCTTTGATAAACACGGCCTTATTTTGCAGGATGTAAGATAATATTTTGTATACCCCTAGATGGATCTTACAATTACACTAGATACAGATCAATGTTTTTTATAACTATAGAGGTATCTGTAAGCGCTCGCTTTATCCGGACTTCTCCGTTAGGGAAGTTCGAAACAACAGACGGTGGAGTCCGTAAATACAGGATATTACGTGTACTAATGAAATAAAACAAGATATTCTAATTTTTACGGCGCGTACAGTTGGGCTTAATCCACCACTACTTATAATAACTTATTGTATTAAAATTACTAGAACCTGCTCTGATTACTTGATACGGTCGTGTGATTCATAGGAAAAATCCTTTTTAAATTCAAAAAGGTATTGGCATAAAAATAAAAGGTATGGCATAATTGATCCAACTATCACTTTTCCCCACTTTTTTCCCCTGGCTAGAGTCCGCTTAGTGTGTGGAATTTGCTATGCTTTGAACCTTCGCGATCTGACTGACCTTGACCGCTTGACTAGGTGACACAGTAACCGAGTTGCTTGTTTGATTCTGAAAGGGCTACTGTTTCTATTTCTTGTTTTTTGGGTAATAATTAGATCCTTCTCTTTATTACCATCGGCAACGTATTGTGTGTTTTTAGCATTATGTTGCTGGTTACGTATAAAGCAATGAATGACGAACTATAGGCACTGAGCGATTACTATTAAGACAAGTTATCTCTACTGCATTCAATATTAACTGTTTGTAATTGCTGTTGTTTACTTCATTCTTTGTTAAAATTTGAAATAGTGAAGGATCCTGGTCAGCGCATTTAGACCTAATGAAAGTTTTTTATAGGCATGTTATTCCTTGCAATCCAGCCGTATTTTTAAAGTTAAGTTGAGTCAATTGAGGTTTTGATATTTTTATATAACTCAAAAAACTCAGGCTAAAAACTGCGATCGGGACTTGCAAGGAGCATTTATTGTCATAACCCGAAATAGTGTTACCTCTAATTTATCTAGATTTGTACGGGTGTTCCACTTGTTTTTTGTGTCTAATCACTACGGTGCCTAACGACCCTGTCCATGCATCTGTATAAATACAGACGTCCACTGCGTAAACGCATATTCACTGTTTAATATGATTTGTTACGTAAGGGATTAATAATCACCCAAAATGATAAAAGTTAACATAGTATATGATATGATATTTCAGTAGAACTTCTGGAAACAGACACTCAAAGATAAAAAAACTCACAGTAGCGAAATCTCAATGATGTAGATAATTTCTGTAAAAAAGTAAGATTAAGAATGTCTCGTAACTTCAGCCACAGGAATAACGAATTCGACCTGCAAAGGAAACACTCAGTTACTCCAAATGAATAAAAAATTGTACTTAGCTTGCTTTTGTGGGAAGTCACGGTGTTCCGATAACGATGTGCCCTTGGCCCTCCTCTTTAGCAGATGACCTGGTTTGGCTTGAGTTTTCCCCCCGTGTGCGTTGTTTCGATGATTCGACCCTTGAAGATCCGCAGTGCTGCAGACCGCGTTATCGGTTTGTTTCTTGAAGTTAGCCGGAAACGCTCACTAACGATGTTTTCTTGAATGATTCTAATGAGAGACGAAGCTTGCGTTGCCATAGGAAAAAGGACACGTCGGGTTTGTTTCTTGAAGTTATTCACTAAACGATGAGACTAAGTTGCCTGAAGAATCTGTTGCTTTCGTCGTCGTTGAAGAGTTCTTATATGATACTTCATTATTCTGGTTTTTCTTCGGAGAAGTTGTAGAGTTCTTCTGGTCCACTGCCACCACTTTTAGGGTTGTTGCCTTGTATAATAAGGCGCCCTATGAGGTAATGTTAGACTTGCGATAATCTTACGCTAAGTCGGTGGGTATTGCACTTCCATATTCGTGGGAGTGTCTTGGGGTTTGTAGATCACTTACGAAGTCGGTATTATCTTCTTGTTTATGACGACGATGTGTTAAACTCATGATGATTCGGTGAGGAGGTTCTTGTAGAAAACACGAAGTATAAAAATATATATATTCTTCTGAAGTTTTACATGGTTAAGATCAGGTATGATTGTACAAGTCTTCTAATGACGATAGCTTGATCGCTTCTGCCAATGATGATGGCTAATTCTATTCTCTCTACATGATAAAGCTTAGGTAAAGAGGTACAGGTCTTCTAATGACGATAGCTAACTCTATTATGCTCTACTACCATCTCGGTTACCAGTCATAAAGGAACAGACAGTAGTTCGAACATATGAACATACATATAATGACATAGTTATATACGAACACACAATCAAAATGAGACACGCTACAGATCACGTAGGCCGTTTGAATTATAGGTCGCGGTAGTTGTCTCAAGCAGGGAGCTTGGACTAGAGTTTATAAACAAATGAATAACTACAGGTGACGGCATGTTATCTTAGCCTACTTTTATTGTATACGTCATCTTTAGCGTCTCTAGTCTGATCACATTCCTGCAAGCAATCTGGTTGACCTCTTTAGTTTTAGTCTTTTATATATATGGACTAACATTCCATATTTTTATTATGTAAACACTTACATATATATATATATATATATAATATATATATATATATATATCTATATATGTATACTATAATATATATGTATGTATGTATGTATATCACGAAATAGCTGGGGAAAGCATCCTGATCCTTAAGATATTATTATCATCCAAGAATTTCAATGCTAAAAATATTTTGGGTACATTATAATGTATTGACACATCGAAATTGTTTACGATAAAATAAGGTGGGCACAGCTCTTTTGGAGGTAAAAATTACTTAAACTAAAATATATGTTCACTGACCGTAGCATAAAAAAAAAACTAACTTATGTGCAAACAAGACGTGGATTTGACAACATATACAAGAGCAAAGTAAGGAAAACCCGTTTACCGTAGTAGGTTTCTAAGCGATTGCACTGAGCGAAGTTGAGTATTTAACGATTTTTTTTTTGGGGGGGGGAGGGTTAGGTTATTGTGCTTGGCCCGGCAAAATTCTTGGCTGTCGATACATGTATTACAAATTTTGAATCATTTATATCAGATTGCTCCTGATGAGATAATCTGCTGCTATTTCAATGATTTACGCCCCTGTACGCAAGCCTACTTTCAGCAATTGTAAACGCATGTGCACCCAACGGCCGTGTATTATACATGACGTTGAATGAAAATAAGAGGACTTGAGGTGATCTTTGACTTTGAACAAGAGCCCGATTGGTAGTGAACTTTTGGGCGTTGCTGATGAAGGAGGTAGTGGTGTTTATCGGCGGTCAACTATTTTAACCTCACGTCTCTATCCAGCAAGACTGGGGACCCTTTGGGAATAGGGAGTTTCGGACCGGGAGAGCGCCGACATATATTTGTTGTGTTGGGCACCCTGGAATGGTTTGTTTGTTTGTTTGTATGGTGTTTTACGTTGCAGGGAACCAGTGGTTATTCCGAAACGGGACCAACGGCTTTACGTGACCTCCGAACCCCGTCGAGAGTGAACTTCTATCACCAGAAATACACATCTCTAACCCCTCAGTGGAATGCCCGAGAATCGAAATCATGGCCACCGAAGTGCGCGCATGCGCAAGACATCTGGAAGTCACAGGGATCCGTTTTAAGGACGGGAGGGGCATATGGGGGAGGGCCGAATCTTTCCTCCAGGGGCCGAAGGTAGGGGTGCATCAGGAAAGTGTGGGAAGTTCGAGGGTATAAAATTTTGGAGTTATTTATAATAGACAGGCAACCAAATAATGTTCATCAGCAACAAAAAAGTAATGGAAAAATCGATTTCCAAGGCAACAAATCATACGATTTGTACAAATACAATGAAACATACATCTGGAGGTTTAAAATCGGAGGCTGCCTTTAAGAAAGCGTAGAACCCACTGAGATTCATAGCCGTGTCCCGCTGTTTTTTCCGGAATAAAAGTATATCAACGTACATGACAAAGGTGACACTTTGTCACAGGATATCTTACATCCCTACTTAATTTTTTACTGTATTCTGTATTACGAAAGTTGCATAATTCTGGTAATTATAAGAGTAACACCGACTGCTTGTGGACATCGTCAGCAAACTCAGAGGAATGCCTTTCGAAGGTATAATGACGTAACTTATGACGTCATTAACTTGCCTCCTTCTCGATGGATAATTGGCTATTCGTGAAAAACCTTAACCTCTGGCAACAATGAAATACAACCAATACTCCTTGTTTACACTTTGTAGTAGTATTCAAGCTTACATAGGGTTTGCCGCAGGCTCACTTCTAAACAATTGTGCAAGTCGAATCACATAAGCTGTCATGCAACCACGGGGACAATGACTTATCATAGCCGCCATTCTTGAAGCCTTGATAAGGTACCAATATTCATTCAGATTTCAGAAACAGCCGTTTGTCGTCATCACCTTGTGCGGGGAGTCGAGACGTCACATGTTTACGTCACCTATAACTTTGAACCCATACATTCGTGTGTTCCGCCACCGGCTTCGGCTGCTTTATTTTTACTCTTATGAATACACTTTTTTTCTAATATATGTAATAAAGAATCCTGCCGAAAATTAGGTAGGGGTGAATTAGAATAAAGATTATTTTCTTTTGTGGAAACGAATAATAACTAGGGGCGGGGCTTGAAAGTTTAGAAGGCAAGTGAGGTTCGACTGGTGGTCATTCAGGCGTTCAAACTTTGCACGGTAAAGTTTATTTTCATTATTACAGTCTGTTACAGGCTACACTGTTCATGTTATTTTCAGTACTTGATAAGCTGCTTATCGAGTTGAATAATTGTGGGCTCTGAGCCAGTATGACAAGCTGCTTGTCAGATTGCAAACTTCAGGAGTTTGGCAAGTGTTTGTGGTGTTTTGTTGATTGCATTGTGTATAGGAGTGACTTTGTGCCTAGCCATGAACGCAAATGCAAAAAAGAAAATTATTGATTTATTTGTTGTTTTATTATTAAGTGTAAGGGTACAAAAGAACTATATTTTCTACGACCGCACCGAGGGGTACAATCCCTAAGTTTACCCCACCTTCTTTCAATTGTGTTAGTATGAGCACCAGTTTGCGGATCAACAAAGTTCACTGAGAGACTGACTTTTAAATGAATAAAGCCTTCATTTGCAAGGCAGTCGAAGGCCTTCCAGCGATCAGGAATTGTTGTGACAGGTTCAATGTCATCTCTTTAGACTCAACAATGTGTGAAAAATTGTCTTCGACTGGTACGTACAACAAAAAATTCTCCGGTCTCTCTGTAAATCCCTACAAATACCCACTGGCCTTCGACTACTCTACCTACGTTACATTTCCGCTTCCTACATTTGGGCTCATCAATCTCTACAGTTGTTGAAGGTCCACTAATTTTTCTGTTTATAGCGCCAATTGACAATGACTTTCCTTCTAAAACTGAACCAGTTATTGATGGTTGCGTCATTGAGACGAAGTTCAGACCATATAAAGTTATAACAACACCAGCTTGAGAAGAAAATGAAACAAAACGTCAAAATAGTCTCAACATCTAAATGAGCTTTTGAAAACCAATTGTTCCGACATAGTGAGACGTAGAAACGGCACCGCTTACGTTTCTTTTTCTGGGCAGGGGCATACGACTTATCGCACCTAAATGCCTTCCTCCCAGTGTTCAGTTTTTAGCCCCATTTCTCACTGCTACAATGGGGTTAAGAATACTTTTCTTAAAAGGCAGCGGTCGTGTCACATCTTAATAAATCTATTGCAATTACCGAAATAAGCATTGAATTCATTTGCATCAGATCTCACTCTTGTTACACCCTGATTCGATCACTGAATTTGAAGGTGAAAATTTAAACAATTAGCCAACATTAACAAACGTTATTCTGACACTCCAGAAAATTTAAATTATTATACAAAGAACTGAATATTACAATAATATCATCCGCAAACCATCATTGCATACAAAAGTATCGGGCTTGCTACTCGAATGGATCATTTGTTCTTACACCCACAACTAGAACAAGTAGTGCTTACTGTAAGCGGAAATCCAAATGTGGTTGGCTGTGGCGGATCTAGAATTCTTTCATGTGGGCGGGGTGGCACTTATGAATATCCCCCAAATTATATATATATATATATATATATATAATATATATATATATATATATATATATATATATATATCTAAATCAAAGGAGCCATAAAAACACCAAAATGTAGAGAGAAAAGTACTACTATTTCAGAGACTGCTGTCTCTCTCAGGTATATGAATGAGAAAAGTTTACAGAAAAGGTGGTATTTATACCAAGAGATTCGTCCACAAGTAAGCCAATAATCAGAGGACACGACAGAATACAAATTTACCATATACAGAAAACCAACGTTCTCACTTTCATATATTCACTACTTTAGCTATCATGACAATACTATCAAGATAGGTCTAGCCAGCAACCTATTCCTAAGAGCCTTACGAATTTGTTCCCCAGATTTCCTGGAAAAAAAAGAATTTGAACTAATTCGCAAGCAACTTTCATCTTTAAAGTATCCTGACCATATAATTGAGAAAGCAATTAAAAAAGCAAACGTAATTTTCTACCGACCCCCTAAAGACAAGACCAGAGACACACCCAACAATAAAATAAAAATTCCCCACCTGGAGACGATTAAGAGAGTAACTCACACCCTTGGGAAATCCAACCCTTTTGCATTTACCTACCCAAATACCTTAGCCAAATCCCTGATTAACGTCCAACAAAAGACATCGCCCAAAGACTCTGGGGTATATGAGATCCCATGCCAGGACTGTGACCAATCTTACATCGGATTTACAGGTAAATCACTTCCCCAGAGATTAATACAACACAAACGGTCAGTTAGGTATGGACAACAGAACTCGGCTATTTTCAATCATATAAATGAACATAACCATAGAATAAACTGGAATATGTCACGTGTAATTTATAGCAGCAACTGCCGGTACAAGAGTCAAAATGATGGAATCGGCCTTAATAAAAGAGAAGCAGGTAATGAACATCTCAAAAGGGAATTGGACATCAGACATCGTCGACGCAGTGTTCATTCAACCAACGCTTAACAAGATTAAAAGGAAGATTATCAGCGGGGTGACCTAAATTGGCTTACTTGTGGACGAATCTCTTGGTATAAATACCACCTTTTCTGTAAACTTTTCTCGTTCATATACCTGAAGAGAGAGACAGCAGTCTCTGAAATATAGTACTTTTCTCTCTACATTTTTGGGTGTTTTTATGGGCTCCTTTTATTAGATGGAATTCTGTTGTTACAGAACACTTTTACCAGTCGATATATTATATATATATATATATTATATATATATATATCTATATAGATATAATATATATATATATATATTTATATATATATATATATATACATATACATGTACATATGTATATATATATCCATATATATATATATATATATTAATATATATATATATATATAGAACATACACACACACACACACACACACACATATATATATATATTATATATATATATAATATATATATAATATAAATACATATATATACATATATATACATACATACATATACATAAACATACACATGCATACATACATATACATACATATATATATAATATACGTATATATATATATATATATATATATATATATATATATATTACATACATACATATCGGTAACATATATATTAATATTTATATATGTATACATGTATGCACATACATACAGTAGTAGTTGTTGTTATTGTTTTTGTTGCTTTACAATTATTGTTGAAATAATCATTAAGCAAATTTTTGCTACTAACACTGATTTATTGAAAGAAAACAATCTTCTACGTATTATTTACATCCAGTGGTGTTGGGGGGGCACTTGACCAGATGCCACTCCGCCTTAAATCCGCCACTGGTGGTAGGCGAACTAAGAGGTAATCCAAATAAGGCAAACAAGTCACAGTCGCAGTACCAGTGAAACTGCCGGAGAAGTCGAATCTAGTCGCACCGTAAACATTTAGCACAATCCAAGGACCCTAAAAACAAACCTTATCACGCAAGTGTTATAGAAAATCGTAGTTTTCCGATACATCCAATATATTCAAGCACAGGAATTTATTAGCAACTAAAATAAAAAGTACCGTAAAAATGGATTAACTTAACCTTTACTTTACGCTTTCCGATCTAGATTCAATACCGACGCCAATACCCACCACCCAGCAGCGGGGTAGTGCCGTCAGTGCCCCTCAAGCTCGGTGCACCGAAGGCATCACTTTTAACATTCGTTGCAGCCTCCCTTCAACCCCTAACTGCAACCCCGTCCTATCTTTTTAATATACCTCTTTTCATATTCTTCTTCCATCTTACTTTCCGCCCTCTTCTAACAATTGTTGAAAAACGCACCTGTGAGGTTTTTCTCCTGTTACACCTTTGTAACCTTTCACTGTCAATTTCCGCTTCAGTGCTGAATGGCCTCGTGTGTCTCAGCCCTTAGCTTAAGTTCTATATTCTGTTCTGACAATTCCTTTATGCATTCAACTCTAGATTCAATCCACACTCCAATGCCCAGCTCCAAATCTTCTGCAGCGCACCTGCTACCTTCCTTGCCTCGTCCATCCTGTGACTCTTCTCTCCACTCATCTTATCATTGCCTTTCATATTTACTCTTGAATGTTTATAGTAAGCATCAACCGCTTTCATACTTCCCTTATCCATATTAACATTCAATGCACCATTATCCTGGGTTCCATTTCTTTGCAAAAACCGCTTATTCGCAACAAGTCTCAATTCCTTCTTGTTGCAAACACTTTGAAGGTCTTCCACGAGCTTTGCATTTTCTTCCCGTTACCTCCTCTCAGTGGTCTATCCTATTATTTTAAGTCTGCATTTTTGCACATAAAAAACATAAAAGCGTATATATATATATATATATATATATATATATATATATATATATATATATATATATATATGTGTGTGTGTGTGTGTGTGTTTATATTTATTACTATTTTGTATATTTAAGGTATCTGGAATCTACAGTGATCTGGAAAGTTTCGATCGGACCAAATATAATTGGTTTTCATTCTGAACATATTAATCTGTGCGATAGTTCACAGAAGCGACGGCGCTCTGAAATGACGGACGAAAAAATTGTACACGTGGAGAAAATATTCCATTACAGGACATTCCATGAATGTTACATCGGGCAACATCGAAGTGATGATGAAATGATTTACAATTTCCATAACTGCGAACCTGCTGAATTACGTTATGCATGTATCAGAGTGTTTCAAAATAGGTGAGAATATTCCCTTTATTGATTGCAGGTCCACAATAATATCGCATGTGAAGTATATAAAGTATTTAATGATAAGAGCTTTCGAACCCTGCACCAGGTTCATCCTCAGCAAAGTGCTGAGGATGAACCTGGTGCAGGGTTCGAAAGCTCTTATCATTAAACACTTTATATACTTCACATGCGATATTATTGTGGACCTGCAATCATTGTTATCATTTTCGACACTGAAAATTGTGCCCACATTCCCTTTATTATTGCAATGACGGAATGAATAAAAAAACACTCATTTCTTCGTAGAACTGTACCCTAGGGGGATGAATAGCGAATATTCAGTACACCTTAATCCAGGAAAGACGAACTAAACAGTATTTGCTGCAAAGTACCCTTCTTTCTTTCTCTCTCTCTCTCTCTCTCTCTCTCTCTCTCTCTCTCTCTCTCTCTCTCTCTCATGAGCGCAACCACCAGACAACGTGAAATTCGAACTGACAGGTATCTTTTTCAAGAACAGCTTGCCGCACGTCTTTACAAAGTCCTGCATGAACTGTCCATTAATTAGTTTCACTGAAATGAGGCGAATGCTTTATCTTCTCATCCCTGATCTTTTCAAATGAAAAATATTTACTGCTTAGTAATTACAGCGTGTAGCTAATCGGCTGACTGGACAACTCATCCCCAATGAAAATATAACACCCATTTCTAGTACATCATTTTCATAACCAAGAACTTATTAAAGGTTTTGCAGATTTCCTTTACTTCTTTTTCTGCCACAGTTACATGTGAAGTGCTTTGGAACTTCGGATCCACACTACTTCCCTTTTAGGATTGCCTTCTCTTCGGGTTTTCAAAGTTATTCACGGATCAGTTCCCGTCAATATAATAAGATAATTAAGAAGAAGAATATGAGTAATGGCAATTTGACTCCACAATGATTGTGGAGTTATAATAACAATAATAATAATGGACATGATTATCAATACCCATTAATGTAATTATGTTACTGTTGCTACTACTGATGGTATTATTTATGCTATTATTTTCATATTGTGAATATAAATATTTTTACAGGGTCCTGTATTATTGAAAAGTATACTGGATAATATGTACATCTTCATATTTTAGGCTGCAAAACCTTCATAAAAGATTTTGTACTTACCTATCCATAAGAGCAAACGAGCATCTCATTACCTGGTCTCTCTCGTATCTATCTATCTATCTATCTATCTATCTATCTATTTAATATATATATATATATAGATATATATATATATATATATATATATATATATATGCGTGTGTGTATGTGTGTGTAAATGAAAATATCTGTTTGTTTGTTTGTATGAATGCTATACAAATCCACATTTCTTGCCCAATTTTGATGAAATCTTAAATATAAATCAATATCAAACCGGGAAAGGTCATGGTGAAAACAGAATTAAAATCGGACCATTGGGTAGGTTAGGGGGGGTTTTTTGGGGTGAATGTAAAAAGCACCGAAAACAACAGATATTAGTGTCTATACTCTTTTTTTTCCATCTGCCCATCTGCCTCCTGTGGTGTTTGCTCAAGGTAGCACTGCGTCCCGTGCTTTAAATAATATCCTATTTCGAATATTAACGGTGTAATTCGCATACAGTAAATTATTAAAACTCTTTTCAGTTGCAAGTGTACACCCAGATATCGTTTTATTTACCTAAAACTTATACATAGTGTAACTATTTAAAGCCCGGGACGCAGTGTTACAATGCGTAAACACCACAGGCGGATGGACAGATGGAAAAAAACAGAGTATAGTCCATAGTTTTTGAGGTTGCGGAGAAGAACAGTGACACTCCCGGATGCCCTTCAAGTTCAAGTTCAGCCTCGATAGGAATGGGGGTGAGAGGTGGTGAAATATAAAATGCCAAAAAATGCTGGGCAATGTAACTGGAGCAACTGTCTTAACAGGAAAGAGAGAGAGAGAGAGAGAGTGAGTTTATCGGTTGTCATTCAGAGATTACCTGGGTATATATATATATATATATATATATATATATATATATATATATATATATATATATATGTATATATATATATATATGTATATATATACTATATATATATATATATATATATATTATATATGTATATATATATATATATATATATATATATATATATATATATATATATATATATATATATATATATATACATATAATATATTGTTTACAAATATTCACGATATGAAAATAATAGCAAAATAAATAATACCATCAGTAGTAGCAACAGTAACATAATTACATTAATGGGTGTTGAAAACCATGTCCATTAATAATATTATTAGTATAACTCCCACAAATCATTTGTGGAGTCAAATTTCCCTTGCTCATATCCTTCTTATTATTATTCTTATACATTGACGGAACTCATTCGTGAATAACGTTGAAAATTCGAAGAGAAGGCAATCCTATACACACACACACACACACACACACACACACACACATATATATATATATCTATATATATATATTATAATATATATATATATATATATATATTATATAATATATATATATAGATATATATATATATATATATACGTATATATGTGTGTGTGTACATATACTCTTCTTACTTTGCAAAATCTATTTATTTACGTAGCATTCAAGAGGAAAGCATGTTATACAGGAACCTACTTTCATAAATCAAAACGAATAACAAAATTCTGTGATGTTCTAGCTAACGATTAGGAAATTAGGGTGTCAAACAATTACACCTTTAAAAGGGTACATAAGGCACCAGTAAGATGTACGATTTTGGAAGCAGTAGATATAACTTTTCCTTTCTGGAAGCTGAAATGTAGTCCTCTGGTCGCTTTCCCGTACAACCAATTTCTCCCCAACCACCCAAAAAAATAAGAGAAAAAAGGCGGCAGGTTCTCTAGTTTGAGAGAGATACGTTTCGCACAAGCAGAAATACGTTGCAAGATTTTTGTCTCTCTCGGGATTTGTCATCTGTGTCGCATCCTGTTCTTTGAGTGAGGATGACAAATGTCAGGGGATTTATGGATTCGGGGGAAATCCAATGCAGCCGGGTTCCAATTGGATGGGATGGCGGAGGCCCTCGCCACTTTGATCCTCGATGTTGTGATGATTTTCCTGATTTTTAGCTTTGATGTTGAGACAGTCTTGGTTTTTTCTTCCTCCTCCCCCTGTTTTTCCTTGCAGACTCATTACCAACGTCAGAAACTTGTGTCCAATCGAATGTATTCTTAATCTCGTGGTTCAGTGGCAGTTCACTCAATTCAAAAATAGAGGTATCAGGGTTCGATTCCCGAACCAAGGGAGGAGGGGAGCGTTATGGGAACATTCCCTCAGATCCAGTATGTATCACTCTGTTGTCATTAAGATTAAAAGTTTAGAGATCACTACTGAACAGCAAAGGCAAAGGACAGATCAATGAGCTTTGTACAATATCCTAGAGAAATAACTTACATAAATATAGTTCCCAAATACCTCCCACCCACATTACTAACTAGGGTAACCAGGCAGATGGCTACTGATAGGTTTGCAGGTAAACCCATGGAATCCTCAAAAACGCTCGACCTTTGCTCACAGAGGCAGTTAAGTCGTTCTTCAGCAAAAATGATCAAGTCCTGAACAAGACTTGAACATGAATGAGTTAAGTGGGAATTTCAGGCGATACCACTCAGCTACCTTGTCCCCAATGAAAGAATGAGGTACCTAGTGGATGGTCAACTGTTGTGCGTTTCAGCTGAGGGGAAGGAGGAGAGAGAGAAACAAAACATAGTACTCTACTTTTTGTTCCTCCATCAAAATGTATACCATTAAACGGCAGGGTCTTGACGGGTAGTCGCCACCTTAAATACGTAGATGAAACCATTCTTAATATTCTCAAGGATGCCAACCCTCCCGGAATTGTGAAAGTAATATAGCTGTGCATCTGGTCCTCAGAGATTTTGACAAGAGTTGGCGCTTTTTACGCAGTTAAAATGAATGTAGTTTACGAAAATGATTAATGTGTAGAACTCTCAATGCCGAGAACAGGAGTAACTTTGTATAAGGTCCACAGTAATATATCAATGGTAGAATGTGAGACTTTATAAAAATGTATAAAGAGGTTTCGAACCCTATGCTAGGTTCACCTTCAGTCCAACACTTGCGATGGCATTCGGTGCGCAAATGATTTCGTCAATCTTTGAAATCCTGGCAACAGATTCATTAGGCGAAAAGTCTCATTCACATAAATATAAAAAATTAACAATCAATCTCGACATTTGTGTGAGAGCAACGGAGCACGTCTTTATAGGAACATGTCCAAGTGATTTCTGAAACAGAAGATTGCTTCAAGATCTTTTTATGCCGCCAGGTGGTGATGTTATTACAATTCAGAAGTTGAAATAATTCCAAATGCTGTTCAGATTAGTCGACATAAATTAATCAGCATCTGTTCTTAAGACAGAACAGAAGGTTTAATCACAGTCATCCTACAACAACAAAAAATGTTAACGTTCAATCCGTATCTGATGATTTAAATAGTTTTCTTTTAAGCCAACATAATTATCTTGTACACGAAGCAAAATTCCTTTTTTTAACCCTTTTTGAAGAATTATATTACTAGTTATCATATTTATCAAAGGGAACACAATTATCTCAGTAATTTCCATCTAACTGTCTGCTGGGCCAGTATAAAAACGTATGGCAATTAGGCCAACAGCATATTTTGTAATTTAGTTGTCATTGCCGTTATTATTATCATATCATTTCCTTAGTTTTTTTTGTCTAATTATTGTTATGACTATCATAAATGCTGTTGATATTTCAGAAAAATATTATAGCGATTTCATTGTTATAATTTGTAGATTCGAAGGTCCTAAGAAATCTATAAATCCCTTTGCTGTTCTAAGGAGACATAGATTACATAAACATTATTAGCATTCCAAGGCTCCTTCTTTGGTGCTGTGAAAATCCAGGACGTTTCTGTCTCCTAAAGGTTTAGGATATAGATATATTCATTCATGTGTTTCTCCAGTGAATACCTGAGGGCTCACATCCTAAAATAGCATTTGTTTTATGTTTCTATTTTTCGTTGGTGCTGGATGTTTGAAAAAAAAACACACACACAATATATATATCGTCCAGAAATTTTTTCAAACAAAAGTTTTCTTTCGATACTTCTTGAGTTTTCTGGTTTTAAACGGAAGGCTTTCGTGCAGAAAAATGAAAGCCAAACTTGAATGAAATGAAAATGTCTCACTGAAAAAATGAGAAAACTGTACAGAAAAGCTATTTCTGGAGTTTTAACGAATGATGAGTAAAGTGGCAATTGTACTCGAAGGATGTTTGTTATGTAGGACGTGTACGGGGAACAAGAGATAATCTCTTGAATATCTCCTGATTACTTTTCCCCAGTTGGATGAGTAATTACCATTTTTGATGGCATATACTTTGAAGAAGCAATGAGCATTCACGTCTAGTGATTCTTTTCTTTTCCCTCTAACTTTTTCTCCATCCTACCTGCTTCTCACATAAATCAACTTAGGATTCAAAATATAGCTTATATCCCACGACATGTATCAAAATACCTGGTAAATGACTTCACAATAATTGCCATGGAATTATCTTTATAATTCATACATGTGTGTCTAACATGATAGCATTAATCAACTTGTTCGTGTAAGTATTTTTCTAGACCCTTTCCTCCAATAGATCATTTTTAACCAGCAAAGGTTAACAAGAAAGCATGGAATATTCAAGGGACCACATAAACACGACCTATTGCAATCTGATAGTAAAGCTTACGTACTTTCGTTGGGAGAGTATTTCTGAATACTATATCCACTGAACCCTAAATGTCAAATAGACAGATTTCTGCAGCCTTCCATCAGGGAGCATTCATCCTCCTCCAGAATCTGGATAAATATATGCGTTATTTCTTCTCATTTCCGGGACCCACATGTTGATCTTATTTCTCAAAATCTCCACCAGGTTTTGTGTGTGAGTACCTACCTTCCTACCTACTACCACTCGCCTCGGACCATAAATACCCTCTCTTTTATGTTTCTGTTTTTGTTTCTGATGCCGGGTATTTGCATAGAAAACAGAACACTTTATTTTCGTATTTCCAATAACAAAAATTCTTTCGAAATTTTGTCGAGTGTTGGGACCAAAAGTTTAAATGGAAATCCTTAATCCATGCAAATGGAAGCCACTCCGATATGAAATAACACGAGTCCATATGAAAATAAAAACAAGTCTAGGAGGACTCCAAAAAGACCATTTGTGCATTATTAGATTGCAATGAGCGTCAAACAAACCGGAAAAACACTGCCTTGTATTTTGTATATATATATATATATATATATATATATATATATATATATATATATATATATATATATATATATATATATATATATATATGTATGTATATACGCACATTTATATATATATATATATATATATATATATATATATATATATACACATATATATAGTATATATATATATATATATATATATATAACACTTTTGGGATGTTTCTAGCGCCATGTCCATGAATGCAACCACCGCAAGCTCCTTATTATAAGGAGAATAATTCCATACGTTGGTCAACAAAAAGCCGATATATATATATATATATATATATATATATATATATATATATATATATATATATATATATAGAGTATATATATATGTGTGTGTGTGTGTGTGTATCTAGGGAGGCTTTTCCATGTTATAACTGACTGCTACAACGACAGTGTTCAGAAAGTAGCCAAAAGGAGTACCCATATAGAGGACGGTTGTGAACTAAAAGATTGCAGGAAAATATCTGCAATTGATGTGGCAGCCTTTTTCCTTAAGACAACACCATTTTGCTCCTGTTCTGTTTCAAGAAACGAAAAACATGAAATGGCATTTGTGCTCTGAGGGTGGCGCGAAGAAGTGAGAAGGTCGGATCTTTATTGACTCTGGTTGTGGTACTGAAGGGAATAAGTGTAAGGAAGCTGATCTGAAGTAATGGATGGACGGGAGGGCAGTATTCAAAAGTATTTGCAACTGAAGAATCTGCAATGAAACAATGGGCGCGGCTGTGAAGGCCATCCTCTTTTTGTCTTTTTCAACCCTTCCTTACCTTATTATAATGGGCGTTATGTCTGTCCCTCCGTCTGTCATTCAATCACGGCCAGTCGACTGATCCCCGATGGGTATGAAACTTGGCAGGGTTATAGTGGGGACCCCCTAAGATGGTTTAAAATGGGGTTTTATCCTAGGTCCCCCCCACCCCCCCGACTAATGGACGTTATATCTCCACGGGTGGTAAAACCGTAACCCCATAGGGCGGGTAACCAGCTAGTACAGGAATTGGTTTAGTGTTTGTATTATATATATATATATCTATATATATATACTATATATATATATATACATATATATATATATACATATATATATACATATATATATATATATATATATATATATATATATATATATGTATATGATATATATAATATATATATATTTATATATATATACATATATAGTGTATATATATTGTGACGAAGTGCCAAGTATCTGGTTACGACACTTACAATTCATCAATTGTTACCTCACAGAAGCCAGACACCTGAACCCTCATCACAAGTATTAAACGACTGAATACTCTAAAGGCAACAGTGATCCCTTAACAACTTAGCCGTATTGCAGAAAATCAGACTAAGTTCATCAAAACAGGTGAGAAGTAA
Source organism: Macrobrachium nipponense (assembly GCF_015104395.2). NCBI lineage: Eukaryota > Metazoa > Arthropoda > Malacostraca > Decapoda > Palaemonidae > Macrobrachium > Macrobrachium nipponense. The sequence goes on along the minus strand of NC_061087.1, from coordinate 32,421,574 downwards.
TCTTGTAAGTAATTATATTAATCAAAGGGCATCACTCCATCAACAACTTTAAAAGTCTAAGTATTTCCCTGATTTCAGAAGTCTAAGTACTCCCCTGGTTCTAAGTCACTTCAAGTTAATTGAAGGAAAACAGATCAATTACCACTCTATGTTTCTACCTAACATCAATATAATCAAATGCAAATGTACTGGTTAGAAATGAAAATACTTATAACAATTTTAAATACAAAAATTTATTATCCAACTCAAAATTTATAAGTGAAATTCACAATATCAGGGAAAATTACTGTTACTTGAAAACAAAATAAAGTTTAATTAATTCTTGAATCAATTAAGTAAAATTAAATCAAAACTGATTTATCACAATATTCAAGTAAATTAATTCAATCAAAATTCAAAAGTGTTAGGCAATAATTGAAATTTGGAAATGAATTCACAAGTGCTAAACAACAATAAAATTTGAAAAGAATTCTAAGTAAATGCAAATTAATTCACAAGTGTTAAATTTAATTAAATGTGCAATGATTTAATGAAAATAACTAAGTCAATTAAATTGTGAATTCAAATGAAAATACAGAAAAATGTGGACAATACTAAAATGGCAAAAAGTATTAATCACACAAAATATAAAATTAAAAATTAAAACACACTCCAATAAGAAAATGAACAAATGCACAAAAATAAACAAACACAAAACACAAAAATTTGCAATGTGTAAAAACATAAATAGTTTCTCTCAAACCACTGTAACCATCAGTTATTAGTTTTTACCAAACCACTGTTCCTATCAGTTATTAGTTACAACTAATAAAAATATAACACACTTTACCTTTTTGGTATACCAACTTCTTTCTTTGCTGCAGGCTTGTTTCACACTTTCACAAAACCAGGCGCCGTTACAATAACAATGTTTGTTCAGATTCCACACAAAAAATAAACACTAAATAACACTAAATAAACTCTGAGAAATATCAAATCTGAAATCGACAAGTTACGAGTGACCATTAAATAAGTACGAAATCGTTACGTTACTTTAAAATCAAAAGTGCTATGTGATGGAGAGAGAGAGAGAGAGAGAGAGAGAGAGAGATCTTAATGTCTCGAGTATCTAAGCCCGAATTAAAAACTTCTCCCTTACGGAAGCTGGACTGGAGATGACACAAAATGTTTTGGGCAATAATTCTTCCAGAAGCTTCGAAATCTTACACAACTTTACATACAAAATGTTTAATCTGCACGTGGCTTTGACAAAGACATACGCGTATGAGACCAGTCTGTTAAAAAAAGACATGTATTCGACTCGATCGACCGAAGCAGAAGTCCCTTATCATACATGATGACAGAATCCCAAAACACAATGAAGACTCGAGGTCCCAAATCAAACGTGTTGACAGATCAGGAAAAAAAAACTCTAGATTTGAACATTCTACGTTATATATTCTTTTACAATAAATTATGCGAAATCTGAACACACATTTTAAACATCCTAACTCTAAGCTATCTAGGAATCTGAAAAAATGTTGCACAATCTTACACACAATACTATATACAGTCAAAGAGGGGAAATATGCATTTTGAAAGTAGCAATATATGATAATATATATGTATATATATATATATATATATATATATATATATATTATATATATATATATATATATATTATATATATATATATATATATACATATATATAAATATATATAAATAAAACACATATACTATATACTAGCTGGCCTCAACCTGGTGCTGCCGGGGTAATCTTTGAATGACAACAAATAAATTCTCTCTCTCTCTCATTGCTGTTAAGATTAGTTACTTCAGTTATATTGCCCATCATTTTTGCCATTTTACATTTCGCCACTTTTAGGCCCCTATTCCTACCGGTGCTGAACTTGGGCTTGAAGGGCATCGGAAGAGTCTCTATTCATCCCGGCGACCTCAAAAACTATTGATAGGACACTAATATCTGTCGTTTTTTGTAATTACTATGCTATCCCCTTCCCAACACCTTCTCACCACCCTCCCTATTGGAACTAAATTTGGACCTTAAGGGCATCCGGAGTATCGCTATTCTTCTCAGCAGCCTCGAACACTATTGATTAGGCACTAATATCTGTGGTTTTCGTAATTTTTACATTCCTCCCCTTCCCATACACACCCTTTACCCAATCAATGGTCTGATTTTATTTCTGTTTTCACCATAACCATTCCCGGCTTGATATTGACTTATATCAAAATTTTCATCAAAATCGGCCAAGAAATGTGGATTTGCATAGCGTTCATACAAAAAAACAAACAAAGAAACACACTCAAACAAGGAAACAAACAGATATTTTCTCGTATATATACATATATATATATATATATATATATATATATATATATATATATATATATATATTATATATATATATATATATATAATTTTCCGGAGAATACTTGCTATTCGGGTAAATGAGAACGTCCTATGTCACCGGTGTCAGGATTATTCCACTTTATGCGCGGTGCTCAAGAAAAGTAGAGGGACTAGGTCTGAAATGGTTCTGTTATTCTGGGAAATTGGTGGAATATATAACAATCGCTACAGGTGCACAGGCTCCTGGTCGTGTAAACGTTTGTGAAGTGTCGTTTAGCCTCCAGACATTAACATACACAAGCAGTGCATGTAATGTCGACCAATTACTTTGTCATTTCACTGGAGTTCTGAAAAAAATATTCATAGTAAAATTCGTTAAGTTACTGATCAATACACTTTTTTTTTTTTACAATTTACAGATAGCAGAATAACTATGATTTTAAGGTGATTAGTATCTAAAAATGTTACGGATCATAAAGAATCAGGTTTACATGTCAAAGGTAAAATACACTTCGGCACATTTTTACCCAAAACGAATACTAATGGCCGGCGTGCGAATTCTGTACCTGCAACAAAATTTCATCAACCAAAAGATGCCAGTGTTTATAACAGAAACTCTCACTCTGGATAAGTGCCAGGTAACAGAGAGTACAAGTCATTATGTTCTGTTACTTCGAAAAATGTAAAAATCACGGTCGTACAACGCCCCCCCCATCCCACTAGAAGAAAACATAAACTATCGAGCATTTGATATCATCAATTTACTGATGTGTACCTATATTACGAGTGCCGATAAAGTCTCGGAAACGTATACATGTGTTAAGACAATCAACAGTCTAACATCATGTTTGTTTTATGTCTGATATTTGACGTATGGACACGAGGTAAAAAGAAAATCACACAGTGAAGGTGTAACAAATCTTGCTGTGGAGCCTTCAGGCATTTCCTGAAGCAACCGATAAATACGGTATTCAAAGAACGTCATCAGTCCGGATCGCGTTCTTTCCTCTTGTTATGCAGAAAATGCTTCCTGATTTTGATGCCAAGCTGCCCATCTGTTATATGCACTTATTATGTATACATCTTTTGCATTTACATATTGTATGTATAAATCTCTCTCTCTCTGTCATATATATATATATATATATATATATATATATATATATATATAATATGTATGTAATATATTATATATATATATATATATATATATATAGTATACATACATATTATATATATATATATATATATACTATCCTATACACACATATATATACATACACATACACGCGCATATATATATATATATATATATATATATATATATATATATATATATAAACACACGTAAATATATATGTGTATGTATCTATACAGATAGGGTTTAAATGAAAAAAAAATTTTCATAAGGTAGCCACTTCCCTAGGACCAGCAATTTCATTTTATTTTTGAATAAAGAGCTTTGTCGCCTTGAATGAATTCCACTCACGCTGAGAATGGACAGAAGAGTGAGGGCCTACGTAGGGTCACTGAGGGATATGAGAGAAAGCAGCTCATTTAAAGGACGAGAGAAGGCAATTAGGACTTCCAGCTAGGAAGCGATGACAATAGGAGAGGAGTTGCATCAGTACTTTGTGTTGTTTGTTTATGGGCACTGAGAGGGTTTCAGCCTCATTCTTTGACCTACATTTTTCGCCTCCATTGTAGATGGTCATTGCTTTATTACCAAGTCACAATACCTTGTTGTGCGTCGTTTCTTTTTATAACGTAAAGAATCTTCAATTTTTCCCCGTTGTATTTTGTTTCTCTTTAAATATATCGTTTTAAGGTGCCGCCTCTCTTCCTTCAAAAGATTGATGAGAGGTATTATTAAGTTCATCGATTTATTCACAGTCAAAATAAGAAAAATGTTACCTATACTCTGTTTTTTCCATCTGTCCATCTGCCTGTGGTGTTTTCACATGGTAACACTGCGTCCCGGGCTTTCCCGGGCTTTAAATAGTTACGCTATGTGTACGTTTTAGGTAAATAAAAGGATATCTGGGTGTACATTTGCAGCTGAAAAGTGTTTTAATAATTTACCGGATGCGAATTACACCGTTAATATTCGAAATAAGGTATTATTCAAAGCCCTGGACGCAGTGTTACCATGCGCAAACACCACAGGCGGATGGACAGATGGAAAAAAACAGAGTATAGGCATTTCCCATTAAAATCGATAGTATAAGAGTAAGTCGGCGTCCGGTATAAAACATAAACATTCATTTTATTCACAATAGGTTTTTTTCCACCCTCCCATTCAGCAAAATCTGGAACAAAGCCCTGGACCAAATGGGAATCCAGGCGGAAAGTGCAAAAGACAAAAGAGTGGAGACAGAGAACTTAGTCTTCGTCTAACCCCATAAAAAGGAAAATCTAACGTTAAGACGTTAATGATGATGATGATGATGATGATACAAACAGTCTGATGAATAGGTAAGTCACCCGGGATCCCAGTAGGAGAAACATGGCCAATGGTCATATCATTGGTCAAAACGATCTTAACTGAATCTAGACTCGTTCACTTCACTCAGCTCCCCCTAAAAATTTAAATTCTTTCGATAAGACTGGAATTTCCTTAATATAAATCTTAGCATTATCATTCTCAGCTGTGTCACAAAATATGGAATCGAACTATATGTGCGTATGTGTGCATTTATATGATGAAATATACTTGGCAAGTAGTACACAATTTAAAAATGAGCCTCCAAGTGTAATAATCCGATTTTTTTGCAGAGGCAGTGAAAATCCAAGAAAATTTGATTTTACCTCTATCAACCTTTACCACAAGGAGAGAGAGAGAGAGAGAGAGACGTCGTCTGACTTCAAGTCCTTAGGTGGCAGCCTTATCAAGCGGAAGGAAGGTCTTCATCGGAGGGAAACTTTGCCCCTTTGGCTGGATGAGGTGTCATCAAGCAACGACGGAAGTTTCAGTCGCCTGGATCCTGTGAGAGGAGATTGAGACATCCAGTCAGGCAATCAACCGACGCCCGGGATTGACTCGATCTTCCTCTTGGCTCCAGGTTCAGAATATTTCCTAAAGATCGCGTAACATGACTTATATTTCTCGTGCCGTTTTTTTTTTTTTTTTTTTTTTTTTTATTAAATGTTTTCCTCACGGGTTTAGTTTTAAAATATTCAGTGCAGATTTTTTATACCACGTCATAGACGTTGCCTTCCTTGGTGTAGTTGAGGTGATCTAACATCATCGCTGTTTTAATCTTTGATAGCGCTCATAGGCAATTTGTTTACTGTACTTTTTGAAAATGAATCATCTTCGCCCTGTGTTCAGGGTTCAAGACCATATTAAACAGAGCATTATTTAGTAGTACGTCAGTACACTGACGACTTATCATTATAGATTACATTTTATTTCCTCTGCTCTCATCTGTTTCTTCGCATTGTGTTTTCCAAGCATTACTGACTGCAAGAGAAATCTTGAATATTATTTGAAATGAGAGATGGTGTATATTTAATGATGAATGCTAAGTCAAATTCGCTGTCCAGTATCTGTCAACCGTTAAGACCTGTCCACACGACCGGGCCTGATCGGCGGACCTCCCCTCTAACGGGCACACCTGACGGGCAAACCGTCAAATTGCCCGATGGGTCTTGTAGCAAAATCACCATGGTGGTGCCCGATGGCTTGAGCTTCGACCCTGGCAGACGTACGTTAACCATATACATTTCTTTTACTGAGCCATTCTTTGCGCCATATTCTCTTCTTTTTCTTCTTTTTCATCACACACAAAGCAATTATCATGTTACACAATCTCTTCTTCTTTGCGGTAGGCCCCATGTTTATCGTACCGCACTGAACACACTACTAGCATCATCGGGCACGCCGACCTCTCCATCGCCTCACCTGTGTGGACAACATTTACGGGTAAGCCCGCCAGAATTTGCCCGTCAGCCCCGGAGCACGACGATCAGGCCCGCTCGTGTAGACAGGCCTTTAGCTTGTCAACTTTTAAGTAATCCGACATTAAATAAATTGGAGGCATCAAAAGTTGTCTGAATTTATGAAATAACTCATAAAGTAATAGTATGTTTACATGTTAAAGCATTTTGATAAACCTATTCTACTGAAGTGCTCGCCCGAAATTGATTAAAAGTAAAGAGTTCCTCTTGGGAATCCACAAAATATATCATATTAATGGAGTGAAATATGTGAAAGTAGAGTAGTGAGTGGTATTATTAACCTCCTTGTTCACTATTTCTGGTCAAAACTCCTGACGCTGCCAGGCATTGCACTACTACCTGGGACCTCTCGTTCGGAAACTTCAGCTCAACTAATTACAAAGAATATTTCTATAAAGTTATTCAGTTCCCTCGGGAAATTATATAGTCAAAGAAGTTGCAAAGGGCTTAAAAGTTTCCTCCATTCTTTTACGTATTTAAGTTCCTCTACTGCTAATACATTTACGTTGGGTTTTAAGTTTCCTGTTCATTGAAATTAGGAGATTTTCTCTAGGAAGCTCCATGGTTTAAAAGGCAGTTTTTTTTTTTTATCGTAATGTACTTTATAAACAATACAAAGGTGATGGTCCTAAGAAAAAGTTAAAACATCTTTCCGGCTATGATAGAAAAAGAAGAGGATTAATTTATTAATCGAAAGAAGAGAGACGAAATAACAAGGCCTTCATAACAATAATTCTTCTTCCTAATAGACTCCTAAATTACGCAGTAGGTTTACTGTTTTTGTATTTATTTAATAACAGAAATAGATAAATTTTCTTTTACATTCATATTTGTCAGGGAAGTCACATCTCATCTGTATTTTAACTAAACTATGAATTTATTACTGAAAGCCCTGGCTGCTCAGCATTTGCTCAGATCGTAATTAATAATTAAATTTTTAACAGCGGGGTTGCTGAGAAATGCTCCGCCATGTGTTGAACTATGCAAACACGAGATGCTTCCTAATTAGTTATAAAGACTGAGTCTACGTTGATTTCGTGTCTGTAAATATCAAAGCAGGCGGAGTCCCCAATTATAAGCCCAAACATTTGCTTTTCCCATTATGTTAGAAAGATGAGACTTGCAGAATTTGCGTTTCCATATTTCGTCATCACCGTCGCTGGCTTTAGTTCCTAATTGACTCTGATGACATTACGTCATCAGTCCAAGACGGAAAAGTAATGAGAGGAAAACTTGTGAGAGTAAACTCATTCACTGTGGTTTTAATTTTCTAAGCATACAATGTTCCTCTCTCTCTCTCTCTCTCTCTCTCTCTCTCTCTCTCGTTCTCTCTCTCTTCTCTTTCTATATATATATATATATATATATATATATTATATATATGTGTGTGTGTGTGTGTGTGTGTGTGTGTGTGTGTGCGTGTGCGTATGTATATATATATTATTATATATTGCTACTTTCAAAACGCATATATCCCTTCTTTGACTGTATAAAATGTTAGAACAGATTTTGCAACATTTTTCAGATTCCTTAGCTAGCCTTAGAGTTAGGATGTCTTAAAATGTGTGTTCAGATTCTGCATAACAAAATATAAAAAGAATATATAACCTATTAATGAAAGAGAGAGATTTGCTTTGTCCGTTCCGAGATAGAATGGGTTCATTACTTTTCATCGCCTCTAGATTAAGGGAGCTGGCAGTCTACGTGTTGTTTTTAAAAAACATGTCAATCTTAATTATCGCTCGATATCTGTCTTGATCGATTACGTGTCTTTGCTGAGCTAGTATGAACATGACTGTATACTGGTCTCATACGCGTATGTCTTTGCCGAATGCCACATGCAGATTTCACCATTTGTCTGTAAAGTTACGTCACTATTAGAAGCTTCTAGAAAGAATTGCATCATCTTTCTCATTGCCGAAAACGTTTTGTGCCAGATCCACTGCCCAACTCTTGTGCGAATTGGAAGAATTCATTCGGGCTTAAATCCTCAAAGCGTTTACATCTCTCTCTCTCTCTCTCTCTCTCTCTCTCTCTCTCTCTCCCCCCATCGCACGGCACTTTTGATTTTAAAGTAACGTAACGATTTCATATTTACTGAATGGTCACTCGTAACTTGTAGATTTCAGATTTGATATTTCTTAGAGTTTATTTAGTATTATCTAGTGTTTTTGTGGAATCTGAACAAACATTTAGTGTTTAACGGCACCTATTTTTGTGAGTTGTGGTGAATTTTTGAACAAGCTGCAGCAAATAAAGAAAATTGTTATACCAAGAAGGTAAAGTGTGTTAAATTTTTATTAGTTGCAACTAATAACTAATAGTCAGTGGTTTAGTAAGAAACTAATATTTATTGGTTACGATGGTTTAGAGAACTGATAACTAATATTTACGATGGTTTGAGTGAAACGATTTACATTTTTACACATTGCAAATTTTTGTGTTTTGTGTTTGTTTCATTTGAAGTGATTTTTATGTTCTGTGCATTTATTCATTTTCTTATTGAAGTGTGTGTTTTTATATTATATTCTGTGTGATTAATACTTTTTGCAATTTTGGTATTTTCCACATTTTTCTGTTTTTTCATTTGCATTCACAATTTAATTAACTTAGTTATTTTCATTACCTAATCGTTGCACATTTAATTGAATTTAACACTTGTGAATTAATTTGCATTTACTTAGAATTCTTTTCAAGTTTTATTGTTGTTTAGCACTTGTGAATTAATTTCCAAATTTTAAGTATTGCCTAACACTTTTGAATTTTGAGTGAATTAATTTTCTTGAACTTTGTGATAAAGTAATTTTGATTTAATTTTACTTAATTGATTCAAGAATTAATTAAACTTTACATTGTTTTCAAGTAACAGTAATTTTTCCTGATATTGTGAATTTCACTTATAAATTTTGAGTTGGATAATAAATTTTTGTATTTAAAATTTTTATAAGTATTTCATTTCTCACCAGTATACATGCATTTAATTATGATTATATTGATGTTAGGTAGAAACATAGAGTGGTAATTGATCTGTTTTCCTTCAATTAACTTGAAGTGACTTAGAAACAGGGAAGTACTTAGACTTTTGAAATCAGGGAAATACTTAGATTTTTAAAGTTGTTGATGGAGTGATGCCCTTTGATTAATTTAATTACTTACAAGATTACCTCACACCTGTTTTGATGAACTTAGTCTGATTTTCTCCAATACGGGTAAGTTGTTAAGGGATAACTGTTGCCTTCAGAGTATTCAGTCGTTTAGTACCTGTGATGAGGGTTCAGCTGTCTGGCTGTTGTGAGGTAACAATTAATGAATTGTAAGTGTAGTAACCAGATACTTGGCACTTTGTTCATAATATATATATATATATATATATATATATATATATATATACATTATATAATATATACATACACACACACACACACACACACACACACACACACACATATATATATATATATATATATATATATACATATATATATATATATACACGCACACACACATTGGATTATTGTTACAGGAAACTAAGATGGGTACGTAATAATTTAGATAGAAAATTGAATGGAAAATTAAAACGTCTTATCAGAGACAGCGTGTGGACTCGTAACGCCAATAGTGATTTTGTGACGAATTTGTCGGTTCGACCATTAAATGAAGTTGACAAATGTGCATTAGTATATGGACTGGGTTTTTTCTTTTCACAAAAAGTATCAGCTGTGTTGAAAAAGCGAAATCATTTTGCAATTTAGAAAAATATGGTAACTTATCAAATGAGGATATTAGTATCTGTAAAGGGAATGTTAATGAATTTATGTCAGTCTTTTAACGCAAGTGTTCCTCTTCGTTTTATGATAGCTTTTGATGTTCTTAAAAAAGGTTCAAATTTGCATGTCACGAAAGCAGACAAATCAAAGGCCATAGTAACTATGAATAAAGAGGACTATATAACGAAAATGTCAGATTTGTTTAGTGATCCTGTTACTTATGACGAGCTACGTAATAACCCAGTAACCACAGTGAATAGTAGTTTTGTTAAAGAGCTGAAATGTATCTCGAGGGAGAGGGATGAGCTAATTAAGCAATTTACTGACAAGTGTGCCAGTTTACCATATATGTACGGCTTAGTTAAAACCCAGAAGCCAAGCAATCCCATTAGGCCTATTATAAGTTCCAGTGGATGATTTGTTAAATTTTTATCGGAGGAATTGCCTAAATATAACTTGCCGTTACCTTCGAATGTAATAGTTGACTTGATTAGGCTTTGCATTAAGGATTGTAAATTTACATTTAATGGAGAATATTTTTTTTTTTTACAAAATTTGGTATGTCAATGGGGAATCCACTTTCTCCGGTGCTTAATAATCTTTACATGGAGTTTTTTGAGGTCAGACTGTTACCTAGTATTTTACCGACTGTTATTGGTATTGTTATGTGGATGATATTTTTTGTGTACGTCCTGTCAATGCAAACATTGGAGAATTTTTATATAAACTGGTTCCTTCAATTAAATTTACAGTTGGGGAGGAAAGAGAGTCAATGTTACCATTTTTAGATGTACAAGTCTATATATAGACAAATCCGTAGTTTTAAATTTAACGTATATCGCAAGCCCACAAATATATGTTCCTATGTTCATTGTCACTCTTACCACCACAGTAAAGTAAAATTATCAATTTTTTCTTCGATGTTTTTGAGGGCCTTAAGAATATGCAGCCCTGAGTTTTTAGATGAAGAAATAGGTAAAATATGTGACAGGTGTAAAACTTCATTATCGGTGTTTTTTTTATGGACAAGGCATTAAAAATGGCCATGGGTACATTTTATTCAAATAGGGTTAGAGAGCTTTTTTTATGCCATAATATATTGGTTTTACCATACCACAGGAATTTTTATGATATACCTAAAGTACTTAGATATTTTAACGTAAAATTAGTTTTTAAATGCTCAAATACGGATGTAATATTCTTATAAAGAACTCCCCATTTTCATCTACCTGCTGCCATTATACAATTCCTTGTAAAGGTTGTGATAAGAAACATATTGGCCAAAGTGGGAAAGAGTTGTCTACTAGATTAAACCAACATAAATATTCGGTTAAAACAGGACAGATTTCTATTGCCCTTTTCATTCATTTTAGTAATCTTCATCATGCGACTGATTGGACAGAAGCAAAAGAAATTTTATTTTGTAACGAATATATTGGTAGGAATGTAATTGAATCTGCCTTTATAAAGACGTATTCCAGAAAACTTTTAAATTTGAGCACTGGTATGTACAAATTAGACAACCTTATCATAGATAAAATAGTGAAGAGTTTTAACATTATCCTTTAATTTGGTGTACTAGTCAAATTCCTTTCTATGTATTTCTTATGAGTTTTAACATTATCCTTTAAGTTTGTGTACTAGTCAAATTCCTTTTTATGTAGTTCTTATTGATATTACAGTTCATTCAGTTATTTCGACATTATTGTCGTTTTCGTTTATTGGTGATGTCTTATTAGGTATGTTGTTAGTGACGTTATTATTGCTACTATTCATAATTGTATATTCAGTTATTTTATAAACTGGTTGACAAGTAGTCAGTTTTTCCTTTTCTGTAAATAATGGGGTCATTGGGCAATTTGCTCCCTTTCTTTTGACTTGTTGGGGTGTTGAGTGGTTGGGTTATCTAGACGAATATTGTTTCTGTTTGTAATGTCCTTATTATACATGTTTTTTTATGTTTCTTTTTCTTCTTTTTCACTTTGCTTTTGTAAGAGCTTTCTTGCTCACGAATTTTTGTGTTCTGTATTAATTTGTGCCCCGAAGATGTGTTAAATACACGAAAGTACTTGGCATTCTGTCTTTCCTTTTTTTTATAGTTGTCAGATACGCCTGCTAATGCGTAGCATAGGTGTTATCAGCATATAAAGTATTTCTGTATCCTGCAAAGAAAATGTTTCTTCATGACCAAAATGATATATAGCTGTTATACTTATAAGGACGCTGTTGGTTCTTTGCATCGTCCTCTATCCAGAAAAAAAAAGTTTTGATGTATCAAAAATTTAGAGGTTAATGATACTGATTTGGTCAACCACCTCATAACGATTCAGCCAGAATATCAGTGGATGGCTGCTGTATACTAACCTACGTCTTTATAAATGAAAACAAATCCAAATGAATATGTCCAAATAACAGGGCCATGCGCAAGGGGGTTGGGGGAGGGGTGGGGCCTTTAGCCTCTGCCCTCTTTCTTCTTCATAGCAAGGTGCTTTTTTTGTCAGAAATAATATGAAAATAAGTTTTGATGATCAAGGAAATAATTGTTTTTGTTTTTTAGTAGGGTTAGGATTTTATTATCAATAATTACTTGAAAATCTTACAATGGAAACAGGTCATGTTAAAGGAATTCATGTTGATAAATCTGCTTTCTGTTATAAAATGTATTGAATTTAATGGATTTTAAGACTCACATTATCCTCTCAACAAATCTTCTTTTCATATGTGTATAGTATTATATAATCATAGCATATAGAACAAGGCAGATTTCATTTTCAAATCCTAAAGGAATTTCCATTTGAGCCCCTGTCCTTCTGTAAGTCTGTGCACGTCCCTGCCAAATAAGATTTATAAAGACCGAGTATGTACTAAATATTTTTAAATGGTTAAAATTGCATCGAAAATTAATCCCCTGGAGGTAATGAGTGAGTGGCCAAAGAAGGTTAGAAAATAAAATTGTTTAATGAATAAGTCCAGGGAACATATATGCTAATGTGATTCTATTTTGAGTTACAACTTTTGTTTCATAACCACTACCAAACGCAAATGATAAGCGGCTTCATTTAAAATCCTCATTTACAAAGCACATGAAGCAGGTCAACTACGATGGGAAATGATGCTATTTGATTGGAATCTATTACCAAGTGACTGAACATGTTCCAGTCATGTGATTTTAGAGAGGACGAGAAAGATAGGAGGAAATTTTTCTTTTTGTCACCTTATCTTTAAGAAAAAGAAAATGAAAGCCTTAAACAATAGGAACGGATTCATTATGCGGCAGAGCTTAAGACCGAAAACCTGCTTTCCACGTTTCATTTCTCGTAAATTACGATCTCTCCTCCCGGAGGACATTTCCATATTTCATGCCTTCCAAAATGGCTGGCTTTTCCTTTTATAGAAATTTCCGGCTAATCATGACTTTGATTTTAAAAGTAATTTATTTAGGAAGTTTTTACAATTAATGCTTCTCTTTATGTCTTTTATAATTGTCGCGCAGTCATCATTACTATAAACGTTATTACCATATATATGCACAAACACACACACACATATAACATGAATATGTGTGTTTGTATAATAATATATACGTGTAATATTATAATATATATATATATATCTATATATATATATATTTTTACACGTATATATATGTATATATATATATATATATATCTAGATAGATATATATATATACGTGTATCTATATATATCAGGTATATATATATATAAACGTATATATATTGTATATATATATATAATATAATATCATATATATATATAGTATATAATATATATATAGTATATATGGATATATACACATCATTCATGTTATATGTGTGTGTTTGTGCATATATATGGTAATAACGTTTATAGTAATGATGACTGCGCGACAATTATAAAAGACATAAAAGAGAAGCATTAATTGTAAAAACTTCCTAAATAAATTACTTTTAAAATCAAAGTCATGATTAGCCGGAAATTTCTATAAAAGGAAAAGCCAGCTATTTTGGAAGGCATGAAATATGGAAATGTCCTCCGGGAGGAGAGATCGTAATTTACGAGAAATGAAACGTGGAAAGCAGGTTTTGTTTTCGGTCTTAAGCTCTGCCGCATAATGAATCCGTTTTTTCCTAGTTGTTTAAGGCTTTCATTTTCTTTTTCTTAAAGATAAGGTGACAAAAAGAAAAATTTCCTATCTTTCTCGTCCTCTCTAAAATCACATGACTGGAACATGTTCAGTCACTTGGTAATAGATTCCAATCAAATAGCATCATTTCCCATCGTAGTTGACCTGCTTCATGTGCTTTGTAAATGACGATTTTAAATGAATATATATGTATATATGTATATATATATATATATATATATATATATATATATATATATATATATATATATTATACATATATATTATATAATTGAATTTAGGCCAAAGGCCAAGCGCTGGGACCTATCTGGTCATTAACCGCTGAAACGGAAATTGACAGAAGGTTTGAAAGGTGTAACGCGTAGGAATACCTCGCAGCTGCACTATGAAGTAAATGTTAGAGAGGGTGGGGAGACATAGTAATGTGAATAGAGGTTCAGTAAAAGGATTGAAAGAGGCTGCAGCTATGGGCCGAAGGGGAACTCTCCAAATAACCTTAATTAATGGCTACAGTGCACCTGGTGAAGTGCTCTGACGGCACTAACTTCCTACGGTGACTTTTTTTTGAGTATCCCATGATAAGTGAGATTTCGTTTTCTCCATCATTGTATGGCGACACATTCTCTTTTTTAGTTGTAATAAACCTAGGATTTGTCAAAGACGAAACTGTTCAAAGAATTATTGAAACTTTTCTCTGTTCAGATGGGAAAGCTAAGATCTTAACACGCAGTCACAAGGCCGACGGTCTTTAGACATAACGCCAACTATTCCAGTTAAAGATGCTCATGCTGTTATGTGGACAGAGTTTCTTTTCTTCATTAAAGGAAAATTTCGTTCCCATCCTGTATATTGTTATATAACGCTACTCTCCGCAGAGGGGTGGTTCCTTCAGTGCACCTCACGCGCTGCACTCTACGCATTTACTTAAAGTTTTGGGGACGTCCTTCGGCCCCTAATTGCAGCCCCCTTCATTCTGGTTACTGTCCATTCATAATATCTTACATCATACTTTTCAACCTCTCCTAACAATTATTTCATAGATTAACGGATAGGTTTTCCTCCCGCCCGTTATACCTTTAAAATATTTTGCTCTCAATTTCCCTTTCAGCGCTGAATGACCTCGTAGGTCCCCGAGCTTGGGCCTTGGCCCAAATCATATATTCCGTTCTATTCGTATACAACGATGCTACTACGTGAAGCCACGCATTAAACATTGCGTGTTGATTCATTCTGTATGCTGTCTACGGAAAGTATAAGAAAGCCTCTTAGCAACAGCGCAACTAGTAAAGCTTTTCCGTCAGTGCTGGTTTCTTTGCACAGACTTGGAAGGCAAGAGACAAAAGGTGCCAAGAAGGACGTGTTGCCCAATCTTTTAATTGTAGGCGGGTAATCCCGTCAGTGCACCTCACGTGATGCACTGTAGGCATTACTAAAGGTTCTTTGAAACCCCTTTCAGTCCTTTCATGTACTGTACTTCCATTCATATTATATTTCTTCCATCTTGCTATCCACTCTCTCCATACGGTTATTTCAAAGGTTTGCCTCCTGTTACAACTTTCATACCTACGTATTCTCTCAGTTACCTTTCCAGCGCTGCATGACCTCAAAGGTCCCAGTGCTTGGTCTTTGGCCTGAACTCTATATTCCATTCCATTCCATTTCATTCCCACCTTTTCATTAGACTTGGATTCGAACTGATTTCTCAGAGCGTCAACAGATGGATCTGCTACTTCCATTCTCGTTGGTGACGTCACGGAATCATGGACATAGCTACTAGCTAACGGGACTCCAGTCCAGTGTTGTTGTGGTAGTGGACCTTTCAGGATGTATCGAAAGTCATTCTCTACACATTTACTTGCTTTCATCATGGCAGACCCCTGGAATAACAGCGATTGTTTTCACATCCTCCTGGTCATTTAAACAGGTAATACTTAGCATTTCATCAACGTGTAGGTCAGTTGTGTGTAGGCTACGTATAGTTCCAGATGCAAGGTGTCGTGTTGGTGTGTTGTCATCATAGGCCACTTTCCATTTGTAGTATCATCACTGTCTTTTACTGACATGAAAAGGCAATAAAAGCTGAATATTAAGACTAAGAATCTTTAACTGTGGCATACAACTTCAACCAGGATTTGTTCCAGAGCCGATCTTACACATAGGCTAGGCCTAGTGGTCTGTGCACCCCAAGCGGTGAACTGATGGCATTATTTAAGTTAGTATAACTACTTTGCAGCGTCCCCTCTACCCCTAGCTGCAATCCATTTCGTTCATTTTACTTAAGAGTTCAACTGCGAGGTTTTCCTCCTGTTACACTTTACAAACTTGCCTACATTTAGTTTCCTTTTCGGCGCTGAATGACCTCACAGGTCCCATCACTTGGGCATTTGGCCAAAATTCTTTATATTCTGTTTAAATCTTTAGCCTATATGTTATAGGCCTAGCCTGTGCTAAATCTGATAATATCGGAACAATTATTTCAGAAACGATATAAAATATAACGACGGGGCTAGTGAACCAGAGGCCTTTATCGTACTGCTTTGAATTACCGTCTGGTAGAAATACACTGGAAAGACAATCTTCTTCCGCGCTTTGGTACCGATCTTATGCTATATGATGAAGATGCACATCTTCGCTTTCACAGACATTACTGGATGTTTAGGGTCAACTGCATGGGAAAGGATACCAGGATATTTGACGGGGTGACAACACCGTAATATATTTCTTCACTAAACAGAGTAATAGGCTTAGGCCATTAATCTATGGCTACTTGTGTGGTAAGGCATAGTAACCAAGACATTTAAATACAATGTAAGTGGTTGCAAAAAAAAAAAAAAAAAAAAAAAAGGTTTATTTGAAAACTTAAAATATAAATCTTGTACGTGTCTCGGGTAAGCTGGAGGTCGGATCATGCCTTCTTCTCTTATCCTCTGTATACGGAAGAGTAACATAAAGCAGTATTGCCCTGACATATGTCAATGACTGTTAATACTCAGAGTGGAAGCACAGTGTAGTAATACTTTATTATATGTATTTTTGTACACGTCTCAGATATTGTTCAGTTCATTTTCCATATTTTCTGAATCCGAACATTTTGTAATGTATATCCACGATAGGTTCAGTTTTTCATGACAGTCATAGGGAAGTAAGCATACATAGTAGCCTATCATGCTGTGCAGTAGATCTTGTGTAAAATGATAATGGATGTCATGAATTCACATTCTCATCATCCCCGTAGGGGGTTAGTGCCGTCAGTGCACCTCATTCGGTGCAATGTGGGCATTACTTAAGGTTCTTTGCAGCGTTCCTTCGGCCCCTAGCTGCAACTACTTTCATTCCTTTTACTGTACCTCCGTTCATATTCTCTTTCTTCCATCTTACTGTCTACCCTCTCGTAATAATTGTTTCATAGTGCAACTGCGAGGTTTTCCTCCTGTTACCTTTCAAACCTTTTACTGTCAATTTCCGTTTCAGCGCTGAATGGCCTTAGTTGCCCTAGTGCTTGGCATAATGCCAAAAATCTACATAAATCAAATAAAAAATGAAAAAAAAAATCACATTCTCATCATAAACGATACCATGTAGAAACTGACAAACATGGTAAAAAGGAGGGAAATTGTTAGTACTAAGGATGTAAACGATAGAATGCAGTATCAACAATATATGAAAACGATGAAACATCAAAATAGCAAACTAGGATTTTGCAAATTTGGGGTATAGCAGTGTCTGGCATTTTTTCTTTAGTTAAATCGTTGGACAAGAATAGATACAGTTACGCATTTATGATGATTTTTCCAAATGAAACTGCAGTCTTTCTCAGCTTGCGTACCGGATCAGTCTCGTTAAGGGTTGGCATCACCTGGGTGTGACTATTTCTCATCTCTATGCAGTTTATGTAAAATCGACTTTACATGTATTTTTCTGGCATCCATGATTTTCTGGGGTGTTGTAATTGCACAGCATTGTTGATTCATCTCCTGGAACGTAGACTGATGATGTTATTAACAGTTTTGGGGATCCTTATTGGAAGAGTATCATGTGCAGCTTATGGGTGAATTCCTCCTGCTATCTGTTGAATAGCTTCTACAAATTAGCGTTTTTTTTTTTTTTTATCACGAGTCGAGTCATTCCCATATTGTGAAGCAGTTGAAATAAAACTACCCAACGTGGAATCAGTGAATTGCTCCATTATCATGTTATTAATAATGTCAGCGGGTGGCGTTTGTTGCTTGGCCAGGTCAGTCGGGTATGAATATGTGATCCTCGAATGCTTGGGATTACTTGCTCAAGTTTGTTTTCCACAAGTAAGTTAGCTGAACGTGATTCCGTCGTGCTGATAGGACTGAGAGAAGCTTAGAATATATTTTTGCAGGCGTGGTAATTAATAGGCTAACTGATGTAACAGCCAGAGGTGAAATGCCTGACATTTGCTGATGTATAACTTTTTCTATTTTTCCAGCTGCTGTGCCAGGCTGATGAGTTCTTTTGCTACTGCCATGGCCGTTTTGTAGGGTCGTAATCACACTTAAAAGGTATGTAACATCATCGTGTTCAGTTGTTCGTAATTGACTTAGCTGACAAATATGAAATAAGGCTTACATTTGCTGACGATGTATCATTTTTCTTCCTCCAGCATACACTACTGTACCAGTGTTGACTTCTGCAACTACAATGGCAGCTTTGCAGGGAAGAAATCATTGCTTCTAAGGTATGTAATGAAGTTCACTGGTTTGCAGGAACGAGGATGCGTTCCGTTTGCATCTTTATAATGTGGTCTCTGCTCTTTTCCCCTTTCCCCTCTGAAACGTATTAGTGGTGTGTAGCGAGGAACCATCTTGGGTATTTGCAGAGAAATGTGCGTTATTTATAACATGCTTACGATACATATGCAAAGCGAACGAAAGTGAGACTGAACTTGGTGGTTATGTCATTCTTTGAGCCGGGGATCTATCGTTGGAACGATCACTTGTAAATTTCCTCAACACTTCCAGTGATTTCGTTCACGGAAACAGAGCTATTTATATATATTAGGGCTTGTGCCTTGTATGATAAGGCGCCCTATGAGGTAATGTTAGACTAGCGATAATCTATACGCTAAGTCG
This sequence comes from Macrobrachium nipponense, assembly GCF_015104395.2. Classification (NCBI taxonomy): domain Eukaryota; kingdom Metazoa; phylum Arthropoda; class Malacostraca; order Decapoda; family Palaemonidae; genus Macrobrachium; species Macrobrachium nipponense. The sequence continues at coordinate 32,402,246 of NC_061087.1, read as the reverse complement.
GTTGGTATTGCACTTCCATCTTCAATGGAGTGTCTGGGGTTTGTAGATCACTTACGAAGTCGGTATTATCTTTACGACGATTGTGTTTTTAAAACTCATGGTTCGGTGAGGTTCTTGTAGAAAACACTAAGTTATAAAAAATAGATATAATTTCTTCTGAAGTTTTACATGCTGAAGATCAGATATGATTGTACAAGTCTTCTAATAACGATAGCTTGATCGCTTCTGCCAATGATAATGGCTAATCCTATTCCTCTACATGATAAAGCTTAGGTAAAGAGGTACAGGTCTTCTAATGACGATCACTAACTCTGTTCTGCTTGTCTACCATCTCCGTTACAAGTTATGAAGGAACAGACAGTAGTTCGAACATATGAACATACATACAATGACTAGTTTCATACGAACACACAATCAAATGAGACACGCTACAGATCACGTAGGCGGTAGTTGTCTCAAGCAGGGAGCTTGGGACTAATGTTTATAAACAATTGAATGACTACAGGTGACGGCATGTTATCTTAGCCTACTTTTATTGTATAACGTCATCTTTAGCGTCTCTAGTCTGATCACATTCCTGCAAGCAATCTGGTTGACCTCTTTAGTTTTAGGAGTTTTAATATATATGGACTAACATTCCAATATTTTATTATGTAAACACTTACATCAGCTCGGTCAGCTACCAAAAACCAACTACTGAATATTACTCAAACTTGACTTGCATTTGACTTATAGGAGTGTGATACAGACACTATGTGAATATATATATATAGTAAAATAAAAATTCATGGTGTACATGAAATTGATTCAAGTAATAAAAAATATAAAACAATGATATTGGTAAATAATAGTGATCACGTGATATTAATGATACGTTTTTCACTTCATCTCTTTAAGATACTTATGCTACAGAAAATACTAATGTACTCTGATAATTGCATAGAATGAAGATTAACATGATAAAAATATATTTTAACTGATAAAAAATTTCATATATGAAATGATAAAGTTATTAATGTTTATGCTGATTGATTCGTTGATTTTTATGCTAAATGTTATATATCTGATTCATTAATCAATATACACTGCAGATATTGGTAAGATAAAAGGTAACATATTGATTATAGGCTACCTGATTTGTTTATACATATGTATATGGATTCATATAATTATGATTAATATATGTGCACTTTAAATAGATTCCTATTGCGTACACGCAAAGATATATTTAGATTCTGTTATTTATGATCATTTATATATAGATTCCTAGTGCGTACACGCAAAAAATATATTCGATTCTGTTATTTATGATCATTTATATATTTTAGATTTTTCATGAGGGGTACACGCCAAAAAATATATTCGATTTCTTTTATTTATGGATCAATTATATAATAGGCATAAGATACTTTATATATTTATTTAGGATACATGACCGAGGTTATACTACTTCACTTTTAACTAGCGTTCGAACAACTTTTCGTCCATTACACAGTTCCAGACAACCACCTATAGCCAATGAAACGGCCTTTTTCAATGGTTAAAACAAGGGGAAAATTTGCCTGGCGGGTTCTAAACGTTCTTTATTGCGCTCATACTTATTCTCTGCATCCTAAGCTACACGATTACGTTCGCGATTGATAAAAAAAAACATCCCAGCACGAGTCCTTCGCCAGCAAAGTAGAGTTGAATATCCTTCGGGTCGTAATTGTCGGAAGTATGTCCCTTTTGTAGTCGATTCCGACAGCCGCCGGAGCGTTCCGCATTAAAACGAGATTAACGACGAGATACGGTGTCGGTCGAAGAAGTCCATGAAATCCTTTCACATTGTAGGCGGTTGTTACTTGACTGTAGTCATCCGCAGCGACGAACGATTTTTTGAAGTTGCGATGTGAAACTCTCGTACTGCAGGATACTGTAACCAGGTTCCATTAATCAGCCTGCAAGTGAAATTATACTTGTCACAAGGGCAAAGTAAATTCAGACAACATCCAAATACAGGGGAGGGAAGAGAGCCATTTAGACCAGACTTAACCCACATGAATTCGCTGATATTTTGGAATTCAAAAGAGTCCGCTGTACAAACTTTTTTTATCCATGGCATTAACAATGAGTGAATCTATCCAGGTCTATGATGACTGTAAAAATATCCATAATTATAACAAACAAATAGATATCATTACGAATCTCAAAGAAAATTCGATATTACTGGTAAGCTAAGTTACTAAGACAAAAAGAAGTGGAAAATGGAGCTATTTGTAAGATTGCCAGGCAGCATAAGAGTCAAAGAGAATATTAATCATGATTCTATGTGCCCTAACCAACAAAAGTTTCATATTCAATTTTCTCGTGCGCATCCTCTGAGGTAATTTTTTTAAAAACTTTATTAATAGGTAGGAGATGCAACGAAAAAAACCCACTATGTAACTAATTCTAAATAAACTTTGGGTTTTTCAAGAAAATGTGACATTTTCCCATGAATGTTTTACTTGAATTGTAATAGGCTAATGTTGCAAGTAAATATTTTCTTATACATATCTTGATACTTCTAAATGTCTATGAGGTTCAGAAAAAAATTTATTCATTTTGTTGTTATAGAAATTCTATTTGCTTATTTTGTTATTAATTTTAAAATGATTGCAACTCCTTAGCTAAAGTTGCATTGCGCATACGGATAGACATTTGTACCTAACGTCTGCCTTGCCCATGAGAAGTTCGGGCTAAGCATTCCTTTCTCCAGTCAATCTGCTTTTGCAAGCAGAGACGACACACAGATGAAGCCTGTGTAAGCAGATTATTGAGGTTAAAAGGAACAAATGCTGATACGGCGATGATGACGTCGTCACTTGGCAGGAGATTGCTCTCAGCCAGCTAAGAGTTACGTTACTTGCTGTACAAATACGACTTTTAGGATAATTTTTGTTTTGTTTTTTAAATACTCGACCCACATGAGAAGAATGTCTGAAGAAAAAACAGTACCAAAATTGAACAATATATTAGTTTCATGTTGGAAAACTGCATGATTATGTTAAATTAAATATTCCTTATTGAAACTAATGAAAAAAGGTTTCCATCAAATTCTATATATATTATTAGCCTGTATAAGATTCATATAGGATTATTTCATAGATAACATTTTCACTTCTAGACTTCCGACTTTAAAATCTCTTTTATTTTATTTTGATTTATTTTGATTATTATTAAGTTTATTTATTTGTTTATTTATTATTTATTTATTTAATTTTTTTTTTTCATTGACTACGAATATAAATCACCGGGACAGACAATATGTCAGTAGATTTTGATATGTGTTTGAACTTTAAGCTTATTTGTCATTACTAAGCGTTAAGTTAGAGTTCAAATCTTTACGCATATATATTTGGATATTTAATTATCTATGGTTACGTTTTGCTTATTGATTTTATCGTGATTCCTTTTTTATTATAATTTGTAACCCTTCCGACTTCTTACGGAGTGTATTATATTGACTCCACTTGTATCCATATTTATTTTATTTTTTTATATTTATTTATTTATATATTTTTTTATATATATTTGATAAATAATGGTTGGCTTGAATATGTGGGAAAAGTGTTTAGCGGCGTACCGTATAAGGCTACTTGCGGCATCAATTCTATAGACAAGATATAAATGATAAAGTATTTAAAACCGCGAGAACCGCTATAATCCAGTTCGGATCCAACATCACGAGTTGTAACTCGTAAGACATTGACACTTCCTATTTAATTATCCGTTATTCTACCAAACCGATTGACTCTGGGTGATAAAATATATTATTGGTTTTCTTAATGGAAAGGAATTCACACCACGTGTTAAGGAGATTATTATTGATTTACACCACCCGAGTCACAGATTATTATGTGTTGAATTCCATATTTACTGGTTTAGCACTCATAAATATTCGTAACGCACTCAATTGCGGTGTTTGTTTTTAGTGCTATTAATTCTATATAACGTGTCAAGGAACTATTAACACTAAGAATGTGTTTATTCCCTCTGTCAGACTCGTAATTGTTAATAATTCTACGTATATTCTTTCAAGGATTGATTTGGCACAGGATAGCCCTTAAAACAATGACAGGTGTCTTAGTGTATCCCTTGTTTCTTTTTCATGACACGTGTTACAATTAGTTATGTGCTTTTTATATCTGTAAGCATTGTAGGCCAGTAAAACAGTGATTTGGCTTTCTGTGACATAGGAGGGAACCCTGGATGACGGAATGCAACCAGTTTATGACGATTGGTATGAAAAAGATTATTACTAATACCTGGTCGTTAGTCATCTGCTGTGTTCTTCGGGTTTTCCTCGTCACAGACCTACATAGTAATATTAACAATTCGATTACATTATTCTGATACACATACTTTAAATATACTTTTGCTTTAGGGTTTCCGCTCGAAGTGTTTATTGTTTTTTGCCTAGCCACTGACCCTGTTTCCGTTTCGAAGTGTTTATTGTTTGGTGTTTATTGTTTTGCTTATCGCTGTTGACACTTGCTTGTTCAGTTTGTAACAGTTCTGCGCTCCGACCCAGATATTCAATGCTCGCGATCTCTTGGGTTAAGGAATTTCTTGTTTAGATACGGTTTTAACAATAGGCACGGATGTTTCTATATCTTTTAGTCCAATTAATGGTTCTTTGCTGTATGGTGCGGGATTGCGGGATAATGCGTCAGCTATGATAATTTGCTTTCCCAGGTAGATATCTTATCTTGGCTCCAAAGACCTGAATGATCATTTGTCACCGAGTTCCTTTTGGACTGTGATTAAAGCCTTTGAAAAACTCGGTAAAGGACTCATGTTCAGTAAGGACTTTATCAGGATAGCCATAGATTATGAACTTAAGATGTACTAGTGAGTTAAAGATACCTAGCCCTTCCTTGCCTATTACTGTATATTTACTTTCAGAGGGCTTTAGTTTACGTGAATAAAAAGCTATAGGGAAGAACTGTTTATCATATTACTGAAGTAGTATCCTCTTACCCCTTGGTCTGAGGCGTCTGTTGGGGGCAATAAAAAAAAAAAATTCCTTATTTAAATCAGGGATTTTTAAGTTAGGTAAGCTGCATTTTCCGCTTTTAAGATATCGAACGCCTGTTGATGCTTTTCAGACCATAATAAATCTACGCTCTTCTTCGTAAGATCTGTTAAAGGAGCTGTCATGATTGAAGAGTTACATATTTTACATACGATTGTAATACCCACTACAGCGCAAAAGTGCTGTATCCCCCTTTACGTTAATAAGTACCGGAAAGTTATGAATAGCCGACACCTTACCATGGACTACTTTTAAGACCTTGACCAGACACATAAAAACCTAGATAAACATGTTCGGTTTTTAAAAACTCACATTTAGATATTTACTCTGAGATTATTTGTCTTTGTCTCTGTAGCACTAGCTCTAACTTTATGTGAATGTTTACTTCTAAGGTATTAGAAAAGATTACAAAGATCATCCATATAGGCATGTAGGTTATCCCCTAAAAGTCTCCAAACACTATATTGTAATTGGGGCGCAACGTAAGCCAGAGCATATGTAAAAATTGATAATGTCCCCACCCTGAGTTGTGCTGAAAACGGTATATGAGGTACAATCACTTAGGTAATGGTATCAGGTAAAAGCCTTTAAGTAAGTCCAAGTGGTGAAAAAAAAAAAAAAATTATTCTAACCTAACAGAGATAAGATGTCGTCGGTACATGGCACTGGAAACTATCGGGAGTCGTTTTCTTGTTTAAGCGTCAGCAAATCTACGCAGATACGCCAAGTCCGATCTTTTTATGGCATGACATTTGAGGGAAAAAATTATATGGGCTTATTTGATTTCCTAATGACTCCTATTACTAACTTTTTCAACTTCGTCATTTATCTCTATTTTGAAATTTCATGAGAATCTATAGAAGGTACGTAAATAAAAGCTTTATGTTGTCCGTAAACCGTTTTGTGTTAAGTTACATCCGTTTTTTTTCCAGAGATCACTCGCCAGTGGAGAAACTTCCTGGTATTCAGGTAAAAGATAAAAAAATTCTGCTGAATCACCTCTGCTTGAATGACTTTACGGATATTACTTTAGATAGATTATCAGAGAGATTCATCCACGACTGGTTGGGCGTGATTAAAAATTAGCAACAATAAAAAATGCGATATTTATAACTTTCCCGGATCCACGATCTGTATACTTTTAGGGCTTTGTTCGCGGAAATCGTTAAATTTCAGTGTGTCGGGAAGGATTAAAATTTCATTTCCCAGCAAAGTCTTTTTACACGCACTAAGACTTTCGAGGGTGCATGCTTCTCGAGATTTTGCGTGCAAAGTGCGACTGCGGTTGTGGAGAATTCTGTTGGGTCATTTGAACAATGTTATGATTTATGAGACAAATGTATAGTTCCTTTATATAAGTTATTATTTGATTAACTGTCTCATTTTTGTTCAAACGGATTTTAATATGTTTGAAGGTTTATAGGATTTCCCTTTTGATAAACACGCCCTTATGCAGGATGTAAGATAATATTTTGTATTAACCTAGATGGATCTTACAATTACTCTAGATACAGATCAATGTTTTTTATAACTATAGAGGTATCTGTAAGCGCTCGCTTATCCGGACTTCTCATTAGGGAAGTTCGAACAACAGACGGTGAGTCCGTAAATACAGGATAATACGTGTACTAATGAAATAAATCAAGATATTCTAATTTTTACGGCGCGTACAGTCGGGCTTAATCCACCACTACTTATAATAACTTATGTATTAAAAAAAAACGAAAACCTGCTCTGATTACTTTATACGGTCGTGTGATGCATAGGGAAATTCCTTTTTAATTTTAAAAAGGAAAGGTATTTGGGTATTGTATGTATCCAACATCGCTTTTTCCCCACTCTGCTAGAGCGCTTATTTTTGTAAAAGGGGAAATTCGCTTTGCTTTGAACACTTCGGCAGTTTTTTGACTGACCTTGACCGCTTGACTAGGTGACACAGTCACCGAGTTTGCTTGTTTGATTCTGAACGGGCTACTGTTTCTATTTCTTTTTGTAATAATTAGGATCCTTCTCTTTATTACCACCATCGGCAACATATTGTGTGTTTTTAGCATTACGTTGCTGGTTACTAATAAAGCAATGAATGACTAACTATTAGGAACTGAGCGATTACTATAAGACAAGTTATCTCTACTGTATTCAATATTAACTGTTTGTACTTCATTCTTTGCTAAAATTTGAAATAGTGAGAGATCCTGGTCAGCGCATTTGGCCTGATGAAAGTTTTTTACAGACATGTTATTCCTTGCAATCCAGCCATATTTTTAAAGTTGAGTTGAGTCATTGAGGTTCGATATTTTATATAACTCAAAAAACTCAAGGCTAAAACTGCGATCGGGGACTTTGCAAAGGAGCATTTATTGTTATGACCCGAAATAGTGTTACCTCTAATTTATCTAGATTTGTACGGTGTTCCACTTGTTTTTGTGTGTTCTAATCCCACTACGGTGCTTAACGACCCTATCCATGCATCTGTATAAATACAGACGTCCACTGCGTAAACGCATATTCACTGTTTAATATGATTTGTTACGTAAGGGATTAATAATCACCCAAAATGATAAAATTAACATAGTATATGATTATGATATTTCAGTAGAACTTCTGGAAACAGACACTCAAAGATAAAAAAACTCGCAGTAGCGAAATCTCAATGATGTAGATAATTTCTGTAAAAAAGTAAGATTAAGAATGTCTCGTAACTTCAGCCACAGGAATAACGAAATTCGACCTGCAAAGGAAACACTCAAAGTTACTCCAAGAATGAAAAAAAATTGTACTTAGCTTGCTTTTGTGGGAAGTCACGGTGTTTCCGATAACGACACATGGCCTTGGTCCTCCTTCTCTATTTAGCGGATGACCTGGTTTGGCTTCAGTTTCCCCCACGTGTGCGTTGTTTCGATGATTCGAGCCCTTGAAAGATCCGATGCTGCAGACGCGTTCGGTTTGTTTCTTGCAGTGCCGGAAACGCTCACTAACGATGTTTCTTGAATGATTCTAATGAGAGACGAAGCTTGCGTTGTCGTAGGAAAAAGACACGTCGGTTTGTTTCTTGAAGTTATTCACTAAACAATGATACTAAGTTGCTTGAAGAATCTGTTTGCTTTCGTCGTCGTGGAAGATTTTCTATTGTTTTCTGAAGTCGCTCACTAACGATAATACTATGTTGCTTGAAGAATCTGCTGCTTCCGTCGTCGTGACTTCTTATGATACATGATTTATTATTCTGGTTTTTCTTCGTAGGACTTGTAGAGTTCTTCTGGTACGCTGGCCACCAATATTAGGGCTTGTGCCTTGTATGATAAGGCGCCCCTATGATGGTAATGGTTAGACTAGCGATAATCTATACGCTAAGTCGGTTGGTATTGCACTTCCATCTTCAATGGAGTGTCTGGGGTTTTGTAGATCACTTACGAAGTCGGTATTATCTTTACGACGAGTGTTAAACTCATGGTTCGGTGAGGTTCTTGTAGAAAACACTAAGTATAAAAAAATAGATATAATTTCTTCTGAAGTTTTACATGCTGAAGATCAGATATGATTGTACAAGTCTTCTAATAACGATAGCTTGATCGCTTCTGCCAATGATAATGGCTAATCCTATTCCTCTACATGATAAAGCTTAGGTAAAGAGGTACAGGTCCCTTCTAATGACGATCACTAACTCTGTTTTTCTGCTTGTCTACCATCTCCGTTACAAGTTATGAAGGAACAGACAGTAGTTCGAACATATGAACATACATACAATGACATAGTTTCATACGAACACACAATCAAATGAGACACGCTACAGATCACGTAGGCGGTAGTTGTCTCAAGCAGGGAGCTTGGACTAATGTTTATAAACAATTGAATGACTACAGGTGACGGCATGTTATCTTAGCCTACTTTTAATTGGTATATCGGTCATCTTTAGCGTCTCTAGTCTGATCACATTCCTGCAAGCATCTGGTTGACCTCTTTAGTTTTAGACTTTTATATATATGGACTAACATTCCATATTTTTATTATGTAAACACTTACATCAGCTCGGTCAGCTACCAAAACCAACTACTGAATATTACTCAAACTTGACTTGCATTTGACTTATAGGAGTGTGATACAGACACTATGTGAATATATATATATATAAGTAAATAAAAATTCATGGTGTACATGAATTGATTCAAGTAATAAAATATAAAACAATGATATTGGTAAATAATAGTGATCACGTGATATTAATAATGATACAGTTTTTCACTTCATCTCTTTAAGATACTTATGCTACAGAAAATAACAATGTACTGCTGATAATTGCTATAGAATGAAGATTTAACTGATAAAAATCATATTTTAAACTGATAAAAAATTTCATATATGAAATGATAAAAGTATTAAATGTTTTATGCTGATTGATTCGTCGATTTTTATGCTAAATGTTATATATCTGATTCATTAATCAATATACACTGCAGATATTGGTAAGATAAAAGGTAACATATTGATTATAGGCTACCTGATTTGTTTATACATATGTATATGGATTCATATAATTATGATTAATATATGTGCACTTTAAATAGATTCCTATTGCGTACACGCAAAGATATATTTAGATTCTGTTATTTATGATCATTTATATATAGATTCCTAGTGCGTACACGCAAAAAATATATTTCGATTCTGTTATTTATGATCAATTATATATAGGATACATGATACTTTATATAGTTTAGGATACATGACCGAGGTTATACTACTTCACTTTTAACTAGCGTTCGAACAACTTTTCGTCCATTACACAGTTCCAGACAACCACCTATAGCCAATGAAACGGCCTTTTTTCAATGGTTAAAACAAGGGGAAAATTTGCCTGGGCGGGTCCCAACGTTCTTATTGCGCTCATACTTATTCTCTGCATCCTAAGCTACACGAATTACGTTCGCGATGAATAAAAAAAAACATCCCAGCACGAGTCCTTCGCAGCAAAGTAGAGTTGAATATCCTTCGGGTCCGTCTAATTGTCGGAAGTATGTCCATTTTGTAGTCGATTCCGACAGCCGCCGGAGAATCCGCATGGAAAAGAAAACGAGATTAACGACGAGATACGGTGTCGGTCGAAGAAGTCCATGAAATTCCTTTCACATTGTAGGCGGTTGTTACTTGACTGTAGTCATCCGCAGCGACGAACGATTTTTTGAAGTTGCGATGTGTTTAAACTCTCGTACTGCAGGATACTGTAACCAGTTCCATCTAATCAGCCTGCAAGTGAAATTATACTTGTCACAAGGGCAAAGTAAAATTCAGACAACATCCAAATACAGGGGAGGGAAGAGAGAGCCATTTAGACCAGACTTAACCCACATGAATTCGCTGATATTTTGGAATTCAAAAGAGTCCGCTGTACAAACTTTTTTTATCCATGGCATTAACAATGAGTGAAACCTATCCAGGTCTATGATGACTGTAAAAATATCCATAATTATAACAAACAAATAGATATCATTACGAATCTCAAAGAAAATTCGATATTACTGGTAGTAAGTTACTAGACAAAGAAGTGGAAAATGGAGCTATTTTTTGTAAGATTGCCAGGCAGCATAAGAGTCAAAGAGAATATTAATCATGATTCCTATTTTGGCCGCTATACAAGAGTTTCATATTCAATTTTCTCGTGCGCATCCTCTGAGGTTAATTTTTTTAAAAACTTTATTAAAATAGGTAGGAGATGCAACGAAAAAAAAACCCACTATGTAACTAATTCTAAATAAACTTTGGGTTTTTCAAGAAAATGTGACATTTTCCCATGAATGTTTACTTGAATTGTAATAGGCTAATGTTCGCAAGTAAATATTTCTTATACATATCTTGATACTTCTAAATGTCTATGAGGTTCAGAAAAAAATTTATTCATTTTGTTGTTATAGAAATTCTATTGTTTGCTTATTTTGTTATTAATTTTAAAATGATTGCAACTCCTTATTAGCTAAAGTTGCATTGCGCATACGGATAGCATTTGTACCTAACGTCTGCCTTGCCCATGAGAAGTTCGGGCTAAGCATTCCTCTCCAGTCAATCTGCTTTTGCAAGCAGAGACGACACACAGATGAAGCCTGTGTAAGCAGATTATTGAGGTTAAAAGGAACAAATGCTGATACGGCGATGATGACGTCGTCACTTGGCAGGAGATTGCTCTCAGCCAGCTAAGAGTTAACGCTTTAGTTGCTGTAAACAAATACGACTTTTAGGATAATTTTTTGTTTTGTTTTTAATACTCGACCCACATGAGAAGAATGTCTGAAGAAAAAAACAGTACCAAAATTGAACAATATATTAGTTTCATGTTGGAAAACTGCATGATTATGTTAAATTAAATATTCCTTATTGAAAACTAATGAAAAAGGTTTCCATACAAAATTCTATATATATTATTAGCCCCATGTAAATAATTGTTCATATAGGATTATTTCAATAGATAACATTTTCACTTCTAGACTTCCTGACTTTAAAATCTTTTATTTTATTTGTTTTATTTTATTTTATTTATTATTAGTTTATTTATTTTATTTATTTTATTTATATTAGTTTGTTTTTTTTTTTTTTATTTTTATTTATTTATTAATTTTTTTTTTTTCATTGACTACGAATATAAACACCGGGACAGACAATATGTCAGTAGATTTTGGAGGGTATGTGTTTGAACTTTAAGCTTATTTGTCATTACTAAAGCGTTAAGTTAGAGTTCAAATCTTTACGCATATATATTTTGGATATTTAATTATCTATGGTTACGTTTTGCTTATTGATTTTATCGTGATTCCTTTTTTATTATAATTTGTAACCCTTCCGACTTCTTACGGAGTGTATTATATTGACTCCACTTGTATCCATATTTATTTATTTTTTATATTTATTTATTTATATATATTTTTTTTATATATATTTGATAAATTAATGGTTGGCTTGAATATGTGGAAAAGTGTTCTAGCGGCGTACGTATAAGGCTACTTGCGGCATCAATTCTATAGATACAAGATATAAATGATAAAGGTATTAAAAAAAACCGCGAGAACCGCTATAATCCAGTTCGGATCCAACATCACGAGTTGTAACTCGTAAGACATTGACACTTCCTATTTAATTTATCCGTTATTCTACCAAACCGATTGACTCTGGGTGATAAAATATATATTGGTTTTCTTAATGGAAAGGAATTCACACCACGTGTTAAGGAGATTATTATTGATTTACACCACCCGAGTCACAGATTATTATGTGTTGAATTCCATATTTACTGGTTTAGCACTCATAAATATTTCGTAACGCACTCAATTGCGGTGGTGTTTGTTTTTAGTGCTATTAATTCTATATAACGTGTCAAGGAACTATTAACACTAAGAAGTGTTATCCCTCTGTCAGACTCGTAATTCTGTTAATAATTCTACGTATATTCTTTCAAGGATTGATTTGGCACAGGATAGGCCCTTAAACTGACAGGTGTCTTAGTGTATCCCTGTTTTCATGACACGTGTTACAATTAGTTATGTGCTTTTTTTATATGGTAAGCATTGTAGGCCAGTAAAACAGTGATTTGGCTTTCTGTGACATAGGAGGGAACCCTGGATGACGGAATGCAACCAGTTTATGACGATTGGTATGAAAAAGATTATTACTAATACCTGGTCGTTAGTCATCTGCTGTGTTTCTTCGGGTTTTCCTCGTCACAGACCTACATATAATTATTACATTCGATTACATTATTCTGATACACATACTTTAAATATACTTTTGCTTTAGGGTTTCCGCTCGAAGTGTTTATTGTTTTTGCCTAGCCACTGACCCTGTTTCCGTTTTCGAAGTGTTTATTGTTTGGTGTTTATCGTTTTGCTTATCGCTGTTGACACTTGCTTTGTTCAGTTTGTAACAGTTCTGCGCTCCGACCCAGATATTCATGCTCGCGATCTCTTGGTTAAGGAATTTTCTTGTTTAGATACGGTTTTAACAATAGGCACGGATGTTTCTATATCTTTTAGTCCAATTAATGGTTCTTTGCTGTATGGTGCGGGATTGCGGGATAATGCGTCAGCTATGATATTGCTTTCCCAGGTAGATATCTTATCTTGGCTCCAAAGACCTGAAATGAATCATTTGTCACCGAGTTCCTTTTGGACTGTGATTAAAGCCTTTGAAAAAAAAACTCGGTAAAGGACTCATGTTCAGTAAGGACTTTATCAGGATAAAGCAATAGAACATATGGAGAGGAATTGTGCTTAAGTTGCAGGGGGTCAAAGACTGCTGTTTTTTTTTCTGTAAATATCCTGAATGAATAAAGTTCAATGATTTACGAAATGAGCAAAGCATATGTAATTCACTACAGTACCCTTCTTGAAAAGCTTTTACATAATATACCATTTTTTATGTAAAACATCATTGTCAGTTTTACAAAAGGAGTAACCTGCTTTCATGCACCCATGTTTACAAATCTCGCTTAATTAAAGTAAAGCAGTAAAATGCATTGTAAAAAATCTGATAGTCGTGGAAGTATATTGATAACCTCCGATAATAAGCAATGTATTGTAACAATATTAACTTAAGAAATACAGCTTGTGAAAGGAAAGTATAAGTTCCTCAAACACAGCATTGACAATAGCTGTATGAGGATTCTTCATACGCTTTCGTAGGTTGCTGCCCGAAGAAGCACCATATTAAACGTACAAAGGCTCGCTAGAGAGGGCCTGTGCTGTGGAGGGCTGTATATGAAACTAAACAAAATGAACAGTGATTTATCTACATCTCGTTTGGGACTGATGACGGCAGACATGACGATCTTTGAGACTAACAACGACTGGGTGTGTGTTGTGCGTTCATCGTACTATTATGAGAGTTCTTTGAAATATAACCAGGACGGGATGTCTGGAAAATTGTTGGTGTGTCCGGCGTATCACCGGTTGCAAAATGAAGGGTTCTCAGAATTAGCTTTAGCTACAGGAGGCCATAAAAATAAGCTCGTTCCCTCAACTTGGATGAAGCCAAAATTTTCGTTAAACATTTGCACTCTTAAGGCGCTGTCACACTAGCGAAATTTCCGTCGACTTTTTCTGAGTTTGTCGTCGACTTTCCAAAGAAGTCGACGTCATTCCGTACTCTGGTTGTCACACATGTTCTTCTTCATACCGTGGTTGTCGTCAAAACGTAAACAAACCATCTGAGCTGTGACTTCCCGGAATGATAAAACAACTATGCTTTATAACACAAAGCAATTAGTGGGTCGTACTTGCATGTGTTTAATGAAGCTGCTGCGTAGAATTAAAAAAAAAAGTCTTTGGGTTCGGTCCTGGTTAAAAAGATGTGAAAAGTTTTGTTTAAAAAAATAAGCTAGATAGGCTATTCGTAACCTTTTTACATAACCACAGTCAGACTGTATTATAAATTAAGCTAGAGAAACACTGCAAAAATTTTAAAGATTTTTGTTTATATTATTTGCTAATAAAAAAAAAAAAAGAAAAAAAAAAACAATGAGAGCAGACCTAGGCTATATAACAAACTGATATTCACGATATCGCATGCTTATCTGTATAAAGATCAGCAAGTTCAGGAAAGTTTTCCCTGAGTCGCATTGTGATCTCTTGGTTATTTTTTTCATTTAAGACCCTTTTTCATAAAACTAAGATGCTTATGGTCCCATAAGCATAATCTCTCCCCCATATCTTCGACCAAAAACTGTTCTGGCAATCTTGTCCACTGTACCAAGAACTCCATCCTGCATCTGATGACTTGAAATGCGCGCTCTCCGAGATATACACAAACAATAAAGTCGATGGTAGCGATGGGTTGAATTCGATCGGTACCGTTTTCAAAATTCGTGACGACGACACCAGAAAGTCGTCGTCAAAACATGAAAAGTAGACGTTAAAATTAAAAGTCAACGGAAATTTCGCTAGTGTGACAGCACCTTTAAACTATCTCTCTATCTCTCTTTTTTACAGGAATTTACATCGTACTGAATAAGATTAGTTGGTAAGTTGCGTAAAAGGAGAAGAATTGAATAATGTTATTTTCTCCTTTGGCTTTTCTAATTAATGAGAATCATATTAAGCTTTCTTTCTTTAAAGCACTTGTGTAAAACACTGAAATTAATTTAGTTCGGCCGCTGTAGACACGCGACTTCGGATAATAAACTTAGCATATGAAAATAAGGCACTGAAGAATAATAGGAATTAATTGGAGGGATAGGATATCAAATAGCAGAATGAGAGAGGTAAGGGGGCTGCAGCCGGTCGATGAGTATGTTAGGGTTTCACGCTGGAAGTGGTAAGGCCATGTGTATAGAAGACAGGGAATAGTACGAGATGCACCAGGGTGGGTTGCCCTTGGTAGAAGAGGTAGAGGTAGGCCAAAGGAGACGCGGTGGAGGACAATGAGGCGGGAAGCTAGAGTTGAGTGTTGGGGAGATGTTGAAGAGTTACCAGGGCAGAATGTGGTGGCGTGAGTTCATCAAGGCCCTATGCATCACCATGGGTGCCAGGGGAAACGATTAGTTGATTGATTTTGTATTTCGACTTACACAGAGTATATAACAAATGTAAAGAAACATTTGAAATAGATGGAACATTTGAGGAGAGGTCTAGGATATTACAGCCACTCCTTTTGTGAAAATCTGTTTATGATTCAACAATGTACATTTGAAAAATCCCACAATCTTCCTCTTTAAATCTTTTATTTTTCAGTTTTGCAGTTATTTATACAGTATAGGTGACCCTACCTTATTTGAAAAACTTGAACGGGGCAATCATTAATATTCCATGGTTTGTAAAATTCCGGAAATTTTGTAGCGAATTCTACATTTCCTGTCTTTCATACCTCGAATGGCCGTGAATAATCTAGAGAGTAAAAAAAAACAGAAAAATATTCGTTCAATTTTCTACGAATCTGAATCGCTAACAGTGAATTGAAAAACAAGAACAGGGTAGTCATGTATCATCCCCTATTTTACTCCATTCAGCTATAAGCAAGAAACTTGAATTCAGTATCACGTAGATTATAGGTGCATGCTTAACGCCCAGTGCCAAGGTTTGTATGATGTGGAGACTTTAATTTTATATTTGTCTCAGCTGCTGTTCACTGCGCAAACGATTGCTTTGGATTCGTTTCCCAGATTATTGATTTAATGTCAGATGATTAAGTACTTTACTTTTTATTTGCACACTATATTTCAAAGTGATGGTAGGTAAATCCTTGTATTTCATTTAGATTAATGTTTAATTATGCTGTAAGGTATGTTTAACGTGAAGATGTTATTTTAAATCATTTGAGTGGGGTTGAGTTCAAGTACGGTGGGTGTACATTTAGTTTTAGTGAGGGGCGTCTTTAGGTTTAGTGGTGATGTGTTTAGGTTTAGCAGGGGGTATTTAGGTTTATTAGGTGTGTTTAGGTTCAGTGAGGGTGTATTTAGGTTTAGTGGGACATATTTAGATTTGACGGTGGGTATGTTTAGTTTTAGAAGGGTGTGTGTGTTTATGTTTAGTGGGAGTGTGTTTAGGTTTAGTAGGGTTGAGTTTAGGTACAGTGGGGGTACATTTAAGTTTAGTGGGGGTGTCTTTAGGTTTAGTGGGGATGTGTTTTGGTTTAGTAGGGTTGTCTTTAGGCTTAGTGGGGGATGACTTTAGGTTTTGTGTGCGTGTGTTTGGATTGAAGGGTGTGTTTAGGTTTAGTTGGGGTGTGTTTGGCTTTTGTGGTGCATTTTGGTTTAGTGGGTAGTATTTGTTTTATGCTTAGAGGTGGAGGTGTTTAGGTTTGATGGGGTGGGTTTCTAGGTTTATTGGGGTGTGCACTGGTTTAGTGGGCTTGTGTTCTGGCTTAGTGGGGGATGTGTTTAGGTTTAGTGTTGTTTTGATTTAGAGGGTGTTTGGGTTTAATGAGGTTTGTGTTTAGATTGGTTTGGGTTGTTTAGCTTTAGTAGGGGTATGTGTCTAGCTTTAGTAGGGATATGTGTTTAGGTTTAGAGGGGTGCATTGAGGTTTAGTGGAGGATGTGTTTTGGTTTTTGGGTTTGGTTTGATTTTTTGTGGTTAGATGTTTAGGTTTTGCGTGGGTGATAAGTTTAGATCCCATGGGGGGTGGGGTGTGGTTTTGGGGGGGGTTCAAGGAGTATGTTTAGGTTTAGTTATAGTGTGATTAGGTGTAGTGGTAGGTGCATTTAGATTTACTGGGTGGCGTGTGATTAGGTTTAGTGGTCAGTGTGTTTAGGTTACGTAGGGGTGTGTTCTGGTTTAGTGGGGCGTGTTTAGGTTTAGTGGGGGTGTGATTTGGTTTAATGGGGGTGTGCTTAGCTTTAGTAGGGGGAGTGTTTTGTTTTAGGTTTAGTGGGGGGTACATTCAAATTTAGTGAGGAGGATTGCTTAGGTTTAGTTGGGGTGTGTTTTGGTTTAGTGGGGCTCTGTTATGGTTTAGTGGTGGTGGTGAGTTTCGATTCAAGGGAGGTGTTTAGGTTTAGTAGGGGGGTGTGTTTTTAAACTTGGTAGGGGGTGTGTTTCCGTTTAGTGGGGACTGTGTTTAGGTTTGGTAGTAGGGGCGTATAGGTTTAGTGGTCTGTGTTTAGGTTTAGTGGGAGTGTGTTTAGGTTTAATGGGGAAGGTGCCAGGGGTAGGGGGTAGGTGTTTAGGTGTTGTAGGGAAGGTGCTCAGGTTAAGGGGGAGGTGTTTAGGTTTAGGGGTGGTGTGCTTAGGATTAGTGGGGGTGTTTCAGTTAAGTGGAAGGGGAGGGTGTTTAGTTTTATTGGGGATGTGTTACAGTGTTGGGGGAGAGGCATTTCGGTTTAGGGGGACATGTTAATCAAAACCACTCCACGTGTTCTTCCTCTTTAAGTTACATGATCAATGCCGGTTTGGTCTCATTTTTCATGGCACTTGCAATAAAGGTATAATTGGAATATCCTTGTCCCCTCCTCATAATGTTCCATCTATTTCAAATGTTTCTTTACTACGTTGTTAATATAGGTCATAATACAAAATATGGAAATGGACAACAAATGATTAATGACACCCTAGAGCGGCAATTTATTCACGTGCTAAAGCTACTAAAGGCTGAAACTATCGCATGCACCCAAAGAGCTGTGTCTGAATGAGTTGATGCTTTTTGTATTTCCAGGAAAGGTCGCATTGCTTACATTGACGATGGCACTACTGCAGTGAAGAGAAATTTAATGGTGAGCGGTGAGGTCTCGTATCTCGCTGCCACAATAATCTGTATACTGAATCTTTCTTTTTTATACATTTGTAAGCAAATGTGTATAAATGCAGATATTAAGGCTCTAATAGCTATTAGTTATTCTCGAAAAATGGACCATAAAAATGAACATATTAAGTTGTTACAATATCATTTATAACTTGTTTTGTTGGCTTCTCATAACTGAATTTTAGCGGCTGGAAAGAACTGTACAAAATATCTAAGTCTTCAGTTGTAAATTATTGCTAAGACATGATCCACCGTACGAAAACGGGTGAAATATGAACAATCTGCTCGCTGGTATAAAAGAAAATTCTTTATTATTCCGCAGGAGATGATTGAATCATACAATTTCTCAGTTCCCCTTCGTCGACAACTCTTCCATATTCAGTCTGTTGCTAAATCTTACAAGTGGTTCCAGTTTCCAGGTTCAGTCTCCTCGTCCATGATTTTAGTTTTAGTCGTACTGTTCGAAAGCAAAAAACGATATTTGTCTTTATTTTACTGTTCTGAAATTCCTTCCACGATATTCAGTTTTACGTATTCAAGAGTTTTATTTTCTACCCCATGGGTTGATGAACTCTTTACGGAAGCATCCTGACATTTACGTGGAGTAGAAGCCTTTGTTTATTACGAATGTTGTCTTCCTTTCTCAACTGCGGGTGTTTTTTCTTTTTTATATTAATGCTTTTGGTATTAACAATTCTGTCAACAAGTTATCGAGGACAGTCATAAAGCAATCAAGGCTACTTAGTGTGTTGTTTCCTTGAAACAAGAACAGCACTAAAACAGCAAATTTGGAAGGGATAGATCACCATGTATATCTGTAAAACAAGATAAAAAAAAAGTACTATACATGCAACAAGGAAAATGAGTGTAAATGTAACAAGGGAAAAAAATGAGAATGAAATAAACGGGACTTTAGTTTCGTAACGTTACATTTTTTTTTCTATAATAGTTCTTTGTGGGCGTACGGAAGTGTATGGACGCCATTAAAAAAATAAAAAAACGTGAGAAGTAATCATATAATTTAAGAGTTTCATTGACATATTCTTAAAACTTACCTTAGTGCTTGAAATCCACTCGTGTGAAGCGCACTTCCTTTAATAAGCGCTACATGGTAGGTACTTCAAAGTCTAGACCTTGAGGAACTCTATACCCTCGTATCTCATTGCATCTTGGGTTATCTCAAAGGCCACTGGAATTATTGAGCTCTAAATCTTCATTTCTAATCAGGAAGTATTCATTGCTCTACTTCGTAACTGTAGATTATTCGGCCAAATTTCCTCGACAGGAGATAGTTATTTCTGATGAGGAACGAAGCTTATGATTTTGCTATGAAAGTTTACTTGATGGTTACCAAAATCTCAGCGTCGATAGCCACAGCCATTTGAGTCAGTTTAAAGAAATCTTTTTTGAACCCTATGCTCTCAATTACAGTTGTTCGGAAAGAGAAGCACCTATATAACAGAGTAACGCTAAACAACGTTAACTATTTGTTCTTATCGTCGTGAATAACGCTTTCGTAACTGTTCTGACTCAGAGGAGGAAAGAGCTAAAAGAACAATCCAAGGAAAAAGTTCCTTTTCATCTCAAGTGTCTTTTGGCAGAAATCGTATACAAACGGGAATGTTCGATACTCACGAGAACTAAATAAATCGTGAAATTTCTATCCCTTAGCCGCTGGGACATTTCTGTTACTGAAGACCGATAATGTCCATCAAGACTACGTGCCCTAGGTCTTAGTTGTGCCCAAGGTCTTAGTTAAGAGTCAAAGGAAAGATTTTCAAAGGTTAGGGGTGGTTGTCACTTCAGTTGTGTAAGTTGAATCGCGCCAGTACAGGACGGATGTATTCATACCATCGAAAATATGACTTAATGCTAATTAGCCAATATTCCATCCTTGTATGTTGTGTATCTAATTGTACAGGTCGAACGTACGTGAAATTATGCAATCGCTTCACTCAATATGTAGGAATCTAAAATACAAATACTCAGCGTTGTTGAAGAATGTTTTTCATGAAATAATAATATCCTGCAGTCCCTTATAACAGAATTCCCTTCATTATTATCACCGTACGAGGGTAGTTTAATTTCGTTTTACCCAGCATAATTATAAATGCAATATTCAAGCCAACCAAAAGTCTAGAAATCTGGAATATTAAGTATTAATTATTAACACACACCTAACATTCATTGTCTACAGTTACAATGGACTCTAATTATTTTGCAGTCGAAACCAAAAGTGTCCACATTGAGCCAATTTGTTTTTGGCTTCACAATTAAATGTTCGTATTTTTTTCAGGAAAGTAATGACAAAACGTTTGCGACACTCCTCCGCCAGAGATGTCATTTATTCTTAACTGCAATTCCCGGCTCTGTCAACGTGCAGTCGGAGGAATTTATTTCTGGTGATTATAAATTCTTTTCTCGATATAATGTGGTTCGGATCCCACAATATATAAGTTGTAGGTCCCGTTGATAGGTAACCAATTGATTCCTAACATCGTAAAAATATCTAAATCCTTCGGGCCAGCCCTAGGTGAGCTGTTAATCAGCTCAGTGCAGTGGTTTGGCTAAACTAAGATATACTTAACTTATTCATAACTGCTAGATTTTCTATAGAGCTTGTTGAGCGGGTAGCTTAAAATCTCATACATAGCTAAAATGGAAAAGAAACAAACATAAGAAGTGGAAGCGATAATGACGAAAGAGAGCAAGGTGGTACAAAGAACGAACAGAAACCATTTTCATCTGTTCCATTTTCTATCGGACGAAAATATTGCTGGACAATTAAACCGCATTTTGAATAAAGAGAACAGTTACTTTGGAGGTTACCAAAAGTAAAATTAACAAAGATCTGGAGAATTCTGCATTCAGTTTAGCTTACTGCACGCAATTAGCGAGGTGGAATGACGGTAATAAGGTTTTTATAGCTTGGTAAAGGAAATTTCATTGGCATGAACACATGCTACACGGATTCAATGATCACTTCTCAGGATTTTCTATATATATATATATATATATATATATATATATATATATATATATATGTATATATGTGCATGGTGTAACACGAGTTTATGCAAATATTTCGTGAAATGAAAGAAAAGGTCATTCTTAGCAGAAAATGTTCTATAAACATTTGCATTTTAAGGCTTCGTTGATCCGTGAGTCCAAATTGTAAATTAACCAGTTTTCCTTAACTCTGCGCTTGGCCAACATGGTTTACGCTATGTCCGAGTAGTCAAGGATATTGGGGTGTGTTGGGGGGTTGGGGGGTTGGTTGTGGTTTGATGAAATGCATTAGGCAACTGGATTGCTTGTCTTTTAATTTTTCTCGCAGGTTTTTGAAAAATGTAACATTACGGTCCCTTCAATTGATAAATCACATGTGAACAGACTTCACTGTAACCTAATCTAATTTTAATGATAGCTTTATATATCAAGAAAGTAGTGTAAATGTCTGGAATTGTTGAATCGGGAGTTAGGACTGGGCCTGTGCTGTGTGAGTGATAATGACAGTAATCATGATGACGAGGGAATGTAGATAGCGACTACCGAGGTTACTGCACTTTGAACAAAGTCAGCAATTCTACCTTTTTCCATTGCTGCATGAATATAATACGTACTACCTTTTTTTCAGGAAAGACTGAAGAAAGTGAATTTGCCATAGTTTCCATTCTTTTTCGTCTGACAAAAGCGAAAGCATTTTCTTAGGTGTGTTTTTCCCTTCGACTGGTATATAATGAATACTTTTGAATGGGATTGGTTGATTTTTGAAAATATGTTTCAAATCTTTGATCGGCGTTTAATGAATAGGCCTGTCTTTGATGGAGGGGAGACTCCATTCGGCTTTACTTTTCTTTATCGGATTCCAGTGAATACAATTGACGAAGAGGGAGGTTTCAAAGATACTTGCATTATCCCCTATGTTCAATATCTAAAGAGTACATTTGATTTGAAAGTATTTTATTCGCATCGGGCTAATTGCCGATTTCCGTTTTTTATAGGAGTGTAGTTTATTGTTGCAAAACCCATTAATAAACATCATATCTACATATTCCACATTACTGGAACGGTAAGGCATTGTCTCCAGTTTCTTGCTCACAAAATGAATAAGGAATTTGACACTTGTATTAACCCAAACACGCTCTTGCCGGAAAAGTGGGGCTGTGAGTAACAAGTGAAGTATTAACCCAAACACGCTCTTGCTGGAAAAGTGGGGCTGTGAGTAACAAGTGAAATGATCAGCTCCTTCTCCCCGGCTCCTTTCCCATAGCCGTGTGTACTCCGATATCCCCATGCGCGCCATCTACTTGGCCATTTAACCCTCTTACGCCGATTGGACGTATTAAACGTCGAGTCAAAATGTCTCCCGTATGCCGATTGGACGTATCATACGTCGGCTCAAAAAAGTTTTTTTAAAAATTCGCGGAAAAACACTTATAGGCCTACTAGCCGAAAACTTTTGAATCACGCGCCTTGGGGGATGCTGGGAGTTCACGGATCAAGGTGTTGTTTTGTTTACAATTGCTACGCAGGCGCGCAAGCGCGAATTTCTTTCTTATCGCACTAAAAAGTATCAGTGACACATCTCAAAAATCATTTCGTCACTTTGATATAATTTTTGCACCATTTTAAATTATCCTTTACATGAAGTATTATATATGAAAATGTGCGCAATTTCATGTAAAATACAACAAAAAAATACTCATGATTGTAGCTTTTATCAGTTTTGAAATATTTTCATATAAATAACGATAAGTGCAAAAATTTCAACCTTCGGTCAACTTTGGCTCTACCGAAATGGTCGAGAAACGCAATTGTAAGCTAAAATTCTTATATTATAGTAATATTCAATCATTTGCCTTCATTTTGCAACAAATTGGACGTCTCTAGCACAATATTTCGATTTATGGTGAATTTATGAAAAAACTTTTTCCTTACGTTCGTGCGATAACTCTTCCGATAAGTTTTTTCGTGCGATTGTCCTAATGTTTGCACTCTTTTAAATTTGCCGTTACATAAAGTTTTATATATGGAAATGTGCGCAATTTCATGCACAATACTACAAAAAACAACCCATGGTTGTAGCTTTTATCAGTTTCGAAATATTTTCATATAAATAACGTTAAGTGCAAAAATTTCAACTTTGACTCTACCGAAATGGTCGAAAAACGCAATTGTAAGCTAAAACTCTTATATTCTAGTAATATTCAATCATTTACCTTCATTTTGCAACGATTGGAAGTCTCTAGCACAATATTTCGATTTATGGTGAATTTATGAAAAAAAAAAAAACACATTTTCCTTACGTCCGCGCGGTAACTCTTCCGAAAAAATCAGATTTTTTTTTTCCTTTTTTTGTGCGATTGTCGAAATGTTTACACCATTTAAAATTAGCTGTTACATAAAGTTTTATATATGTAAATGTGCGCAATTTCATGTAGAATACAACTAAAAATGATTGAAGGTTGTATTGGTTTTCTCTTTTTTCGAAATATTTGCATATAAATCACGATAATAGAAAAAAATCACGTTCGGTCAAATTTGACTCTACCGAAATAGTTTGAAAAACGTAATTGTAAGCTAAAAAACTCTTACGGCCTAGTAATATTCCGTCATTTTTCTTAATTTGAAACAAACTTGAAGTCTCTAGAACAATATTGTGATTTATGGTGAATTTTGAAAAATATATTTACCTGCCATTCCGCTCGCGCCGAAAAAATTCGCTTTGGGCCGCAAGTCTCCCCCGAAATACGTACATAACCGCATTATCCTAATATTTTGCTCCTTTTCATATTAGCCGTTTTATAGAGTTTCATATATCAAAATGTGCGCAAATTTATGAAAAGATACAATAAAAATAAGTGGAAGGTTGTAGCTTTTTTCCATCTCCGAAATATGTGCATATAAAAAAATAATATATATATAAAAATTTCGACATTCGGTCAAATATAACTCGTCTGAAATGGTCTAATCTGCACTTCTAATCTAAAACTCTTTACAGTATCGTAATAAATTAAATCATTTGTCTTAATTTTGAAACAAATTGGAAGTCTCTAGAACAATATTTAGAATTACGGTGAATTTTTGAAAATAACATTTTTTTACATCCGCGCGTTACGAATTCGTACATCATTTTGTGATAATATTTTTCCGGTGTTACTTTTATTGTTTTACTATGTATTATATATAAAAATGATTGCAATTTAGTGTAAAATACAACGAAAAAAAGTAACTCGTTAGCTTTGACCGTTTTTTGCACAGCGTGATTTGAATACAATTATCTATGAATTTTTTTTTTTTTGCTACCATATCTCGCATTATTTACATATGATAATGATATTATTTTTCATTTCTGATGACTGCATACTAAACTTCAGGCAATGACAAAAAAATGAGCCAAAAATGAACTCTTAATCTTGAAAAATAAGCTCGCTGTGATTTTTTGAAAAAATTATTTTTTCCGCTTCCGTGCTCACTCCAAACCGGCGCTGGCATACAGGAGAGGTTTTGATTTTTAGGGCTTCGGCGTAAGAGGGTTAAGTATTATAAGATTCCCTATCCAGATATAAATACATATAAGGACACATCAATTTAATTTTTCCCAAAAATATAACTTTAAGGTAAGCAAGATTGCAATTCCAGTTGCCCCCTCAGGGCAATCACTACCATAGAGCTGTACGATCACAGTTTAAATGCGTCTCGGCCCGCTACCTAGCTGTCTCCGACAGCTCTAACTAAGCTGAAGCAAATATTATTCCTACAAGAGGACTCCTAACTTATGCTTCTCGGAAATCATACTGAAACTTTAAGTTAAAACCTCAAAACTGAATGTAAACATGAATAAATTCTTGATTAAGTAATATTAAAAGAAACATCATAACTAAATATAAACATGAATAAATCCTTAATTAACATTAAGAGACACATTAAAACTGAATATAAACTTGAATAAATCCTTGATTAAGTAATATTAAAAGAAACATCAAAACTGAATTTAAATATGAGTAAATCACATTAAGGAAACATGAAAAGTGAATGTAAACATAAATAAATCACTTTAGGAAAACGTAAAATCAAATATAAACATAAATAAATCACCTAAAATAAACATGAAAACTGAAGGTTAAATATGAATAAACCACCTAAAAGGACATGGAAACTGAATGTAAATATGAATAAATCTTTATGTCACATAAGTTATATAAGTGCATGGTAGAAGCAAAAAAAAAAAGATAATTCTATCAAAGTTTACAATATTGCAATCTTCGTGTTTCTAAGCCATACATGTTCAGGCTCTCTAGTCGTCTTTGGTAACCTATTTGTCTGATGGAGAGGGAGTAGCCTGAACATGAATGGCTTAGAAATATGACTATTGTGAGGACAACTAATAGAAACATTCAAAATACTGAAAGGAATAACAGCAACCTATTTACATTAAACAGAAACCAAACAAGAAATAATGGATGGAAACTAGAGCTGATACAACACATCCCACTGTTGGAACTTCTTTATTTCATGTGTCACAAGATATGTGACACATGAAATAAAGTGCCACCAGAAGTCGTAAACAGCAACAGTGTGGCAGAGTTTAAAATAAAGCTAGACAAAATCATTACAATACTGTGAATGAACAGTAAAACCTGCTCCTAGAGATAAGTGAGCACACGATGTCTCCTTTTAGGATGGACTAACAAGTCTTTGAAACATTCTAATCTTTGTAACTCCATTTAACTCTTTCTCTCTCTCATTCTTTTGACACATGTTATGGATGATTCCAACCCTCCCCATTTTTCGATGCACAAACTCACACTTTTCATGGCAAAATACTTATTGTAGTAATGTGGCTCTTATTATATATTAAATTTATCACTGATTTTGTGGCAATGGTTATCATCACACCAGATAATTCTTGAGTAATTGTAAATACATTATGGCAATTCTTGCATTGTCTGACCCATGAAGATATATATATATAGTTACGACGCTTTTCAATTATATTCACCAGAAATTATTTCAAAGTTCATGGCACATGTTCCAGGGTTACGACTCGTACGATGCTGATCCGACGAAAGAAATATGCCTCCAAAAA
This sequence comes from Macrobrachium nipponense, assembly GCF_015104395.2. Lineage (NCBI taxonomy): Eukaryota > Metazoa > Arthropoda > Malacostraca > Decapoda > Palaemonidae > Macrobrachium > Macrobrachium nipponense. The sequence goes on along the minus strand of NC_061087.1, from coordinate 32,375,881 downwards.
TGGAAAATAATCAATATTAAAAAGTTTTTTTTTATGAAAAACGCAATAAAAGTGCAGTCTTCATAGTTTCCAATCCAACCAAAGCAGTAAAAGTAAGGTTTTCATAGGATTCATGACGATTTTCGATGAAGTTCCGGCTTATGACGCGTTTCGATAACGGAACCCCCGTCGTAATCCGGGGACTGCCTATCTTTTAGGAAGCCTAGAAGGGTTTTAAATTCCTATACTAATGACAAAAGTATCGGGTGCTACAACAAAAGTTAGCCGATACCAGATACTTTACACCTTCCCTATAGATATATCTATAATATATATATATATATATATATATAATATATATATATATATATATATATATATATATATATATATGTATATATTATATATATATACTTGATATACAATACATATACTTATTTATATATATACCTAATATATATATATCTAAATCTATATATATATATATATATATATAATATCTATAATATATATACTATATCTATATATATATATATATATATATATATATATATATATATATATATATATATATATCGATAGATATATATATATATCTATTATATTATATTATATATATATATAATATATATATATAGATAGATATATATATATAGATAGATATAATAATTATATATATATATTTAATATATATATATTATTTAATCTATTATATATTATCTATCTATATATATATATTATTATATTAATATATATTATATATATATATTATATGTATCTCTCTCTCCTGTCTCTCTCTCTCTCTCTATCTCTCTCTCTCTCTCTCTCTCTCTCTCTCTCTCTCATCTATTATATATATATATATTATATATATGTATGTATTATATACATATATGTATATATAAATATATATCTATATAGATAAGATATATATATATATATAGTTATATATATATATGTATATATATATATATATATATATATATATATATATATATATATATATATATCTATATATATATATATACACACACACACATACACACACACACACACACACATAT